>NC_072735.1:90656319-90848650 GCF_026930045.1 Uloborus diversus
ACTGAACAGACTTAACAGCAGATGCAATAGTTTTTAACTCTTTATCACTAGGATCTTTAGAAATTTCAGCATATGGCCCAGAAGAAATCAAATCATTAGTTTTATCAACATAAGATGATTTGTCAAGAACAACAATTTGGCCACCCTTGTCAGCTTTGGTAACAACCAGATCAGAATTCGAAACTAAGTCTTTAACAGAACGGCTAACAGTATTAGCAAATACAGGTTTAGAAATTTTCGAGTTAAAGTCAATATTAGAAGCTATAAGATGCCGAATCGAATCTTTTTGAGAGGAAGTTAAGGCACTAAATTTAAAAGCTTTCTCAACAGGAGCAATAAGCTTTGAAAAAGAAGGATTAACACTCACAGCAAAATTATCATTACATTTTAGAGCCTCAATTTGAGAATTACTTAATGGAACGCTAGAAAGATTAACAACAACCTTCTTATTAACAACAGGTAAATTATCAAGAGGAACAACATGAGAAGATTTACAAAGCATAGCTAATTTCTTTTTCAAAACAATTTGATGTTTATCAGAGGAACGAAGGGTTCTAGACCAAGAATTTCTGTCAATAATGTTAAAGTTCGGAATGGAATTAGAAACCGCAAGATGTAAATCATAAAGTTCACGTTCAATAAACGATAAATGTTTCCTAGTTTCCTGGATCGAAGCTCTGAGTAAAGCCAATTTCGACCGAAAGATTACTTTGTCAATTTTTACAGAACGTGGTAAATTACATTTCAAAGAAATAAACTTCGGAATAATTTTCTTGCGCCTACACTCTTGAAGAAATTTTAAATGGTTCAAAAAACGAAATTTCTTAATCCGAAGATTGGCAAACCTATTGATTTGAGACATAATCAAAAGCAAAACCAAAACAAATGAAAATAAACAAAATCAAACAATAACAGAATGAATAAGAAACAAGAAGTAAAAAATCACGATCAAAATACAACAATAGACAAAAATTCCGAAAACAAAAACAAAAACACAAATTGCATAAAAGGCGGAAAATGTAAACGTAAGGCCCGTTTAAGCCACAAATAAGATAAATAAATACCTTTGTGCTGAATAGTAAAGTCAGACCAAACAACGTAAGTAGAAGCACAAATTTATAAATTACAGCAGACACGTGTTTCGGCGTTACAGGGAACGCCTTTTTCAATGCAAAAATAATGAGCTTATGGATGAAAAGACATCCGACAAAAGCCAAGAGCAGATAAGCATGCAGCTTAAAAGATAAAAACAGCGGATTAGCCAAACACCAATGACAAAGTTATAAACCAATCAGGAACCAATAGGAATGCAAGCAAAGGTCAGGAGCTTTCGCTTAGGTACGAACCCAGAAAGAAAGAATTCAATTGGACAAGGATTAAGCCGAAGCTTAAACAAAAAGAAAAGAAATTGTCAGTAACCGTGAACCGCAAGAAAGGAAAAGACAGAATGGAAAACCATGAAAAAAGATAAACAGAAACAAAAAATATTCGAAAAAAGGGGGAAAAAATAAAGATAAATAGAAGAAAATTGGGGGGGGGGGGGCTGTCAATCAAGACAAACAGGCGAAAATAAACAAAGAAAGATAGATAAAAATGAGTGAAAAAAAAAAAAAAAAAAAAAAAAAAAAAAAAAAAAAAAAAAAAAAAAAAAAAAAAAGAGGGGGGGGGAATGGGGAAAGGGACAGTATTAAAGATATGGGAGCCAAATGTTAGAAAAATATGGAACTGCACTAAGATCGTTAACTAAGTTAGAACTGTTCCTCAAAATATGAAAGGATTCCCAAAAGTCAAGATCTGATGAATTGGGGCATTTTTGGATAATCTGAAAAGAGGTAAAATCAAAAGAGTGATTCGAATCCCAACAATGTTGAGCAATACTAGACTTATTTAATTGTTGTTTTTTCACATAATTTTGATGCTCTTTCAAGCGAATTTTTAAAGCACGCCGAGTCTGTCCAATATAGGCAAGTTTACAACTACAATTAATTCTATAAATTCCACAACAATTAAGAGGGTGAATAGGATCTTTAAGAGAAGAGAATGAAAGTTTATTAATAGGAGAGAACACCACCTGGAATTGGAAACGTTTTAGAATCTTAGCAACCTGATAGCTTACAGATGGAAAGAATGGCAAAACAACCAAATTCTTTCTGATGAAGGTTCGGTTAAGAACATTAGTTTGGGATTTATTTGAAAGTTTTTTATAAATGGAATCAATCAAAGTTGGCGGATAGTCTCTATCAATTGCCACAGCTTTAAGATAATTAAGTTCCACTTTAAGAAGTTCCGACGAAGAACAAATATTAATTGCGCGATAAACAAAAGAATTGAAAGCAGAATATTTTTGATTTGGAGGATGAGACGATAGTCTATGAGGAGGTAAAGAGACAGCAAAAGGTTTGCGATAAACAGTTGTTTCAAAACCAATTTCTGTACGAGAAACAAGTACATCAAGAAATGAAATGCAATTATTCCGTTCTTTCTCACAAGAAAACTGAATATGAGGATCAATGGAGTTTAAAATAGATAAAACCTCACCACTCTCAAACTGATTCTGGTTCATTAGAACAAAACAATCATCAACATACCGAACATAAAATTGGAACTGCAGTTTTTGGAACAGCTTAACCTCAAAATAATGCATGTAAATATCACTAAGAATGGGGCTAAGTGGGTTACCCATAGCCAGACCATCTAACATAATATAAAAATTCCCATTAAAAACAAAAGAACATTGTTTAAGACAAGTACGGGTAAGGAAAATTAAATCATCAATTTCCGTATTGGTGAAATGAAATTCAGAAAGTCTTCTACGAAGGCATAACAATGAACCCTCGACGGGAACGTTCGTAAATAAAGAGTTAACATCAAAAGAAGCCATAAAAGAATTATTTGGAACGAAACTATGAATTTTTTTAACAAACTCAACAGAATTTTTAATGGTAAATAAATTGTGACTCCTAAGGGGAGAAAACACAGAGACTAAATATTTTGCAAGTTTGTACGAAGCCGTACCAATATTGGAAACAATCGGCCTGAAAGGAATACCAGCTTTATGCACCTTAGGTAAAGCATAAAATCTAGCACAATTAGCAATAGATGGAACAACAGAGCGTTTAACATTTGAAGGAATAGACTGAACAGACTTAACAGCAGATGCAATAGTTTTTAACTCTTTATCACTAGGATCTTTAGAAATTTCAACATATGGCCCAGAAGAAATCAAATCATTAGTTTTATCAACATAAGATGATTTGTCAAGAACAACAATTTGGCCACCCTTGTCAGCTTTGGTAACAACCAGATCAGAATTCGAAACTAAGTCTTTAACAGAACGGCTAACAGTATTAGCAAATACAGGTTTAGAAATTTTCGAGTTAAAGTCAATATTAGAAGCTATAAGATGCCGAATCGAATCTTTTTGAGAGGAAGTTAAGGCACTAAATTTAAAAGCTTTCTCAACAGGAGCAATAAGCTTTGAAAAAGAAGGATTAACACTCACAGCAAAATTATCATTACATTTTAGAGCCTCAATTTGAGAATTACTTAATGGAACGCTAGAAAGATTAACAACAACATTCTTATTAACAACAGGTAAATTATCAAGAGGAACGACATGAGAAGATTTACAAAGCATAGCTAATTTCTTTTTCAAAACAATTTGATGTTTATCAGAGGAACGAAGGGTTCTAGACCAAGAATTTCTGTCAATAATGTTAAAGTTCGGAATGGAATTAGAAACCGAAAGATGTAAATCATAAAGTTCACGTTCAATAAACGATAAATGTTTCCTAGTTTCCTGGATCGAAGCTCTGAGTAAAGCCAATTTCGACCGAAAGATTACTTTGTCAATTTTTACAGAACGTGGTAAATTACATTTCAAAGAAATAAACTTCGGAATAATTTTCTTGCGCCTACACTCTTGAAGAAATTTTAAATGGTTCAAAAAACGAAATTTCTTAATCCGAAGATTGGCAAACCTATTGATTTGAGACATAATCAAAAGCAAAACCAAAACAAATGAAAATAAACAAAATCAAACAATAACAGAATGAATAAGAAACAAGAAGTAAAAAATCACGATCAAAATACAACAATAGACAAAAATTCCGAAAACAAAAACAAAAACACAAATTGCATAAAAGGCGGAAAATGTAAACGTAAGGCCCGTTTAAGCCACAAATAAGATAAATAAATACCTTTGTGCTGAATAGTAAAGTCAGACCAAACAACGTAAGTAGAAGCACAAATTTATAAATTACAGCAGACACGTGTTTCGGCGTTACAGGGAACGCCTTTTTCAATGCAAAAATAATGAGCTTATGGATGAAAAGACATCCGACAAAAGCCAAGAGCAGATAAGCATGCAGCTTAAAAGATAAAAACAGCGGATTAGCCAAACACCAATGACAAAGTTATAAACCGATCAGGAACCAATAGGAATGCAAGCAAAGGTCAGGAGCTTTCGCTTAGGTACGAGCCCAGAAAGAAAGAATTCAATTGGACAAGGATTAAGCCGAAGCTTGAACAAAAAGAAAAGAAATTGTCAGTAACCGTGAACCGCAAGAAAGGAAAAGACAGAATGGAAAACCATGAAATAAGATAAACAGACACAAAAAATATTCGAAAAAAGGAAAAATAAAGATAAATAGAAGAAAATTGGGGGGGGGGGCTGTCAATCAAGACAAAAAGGCAAAAATAAACAAAGGAAGATAGATAAAAATGAGTGGGAAAAAAAAAAAAAAAAGAGGGGGGGGGGGGGAATGGGGAAAAGACAGTATTAAAGATATGGGAGCCAAATGTTAGAAAAATATGGAACAGCACTAAGATCGTTAACTAAGTTAGAACTGTTCCTCAAAATATGAAAGGATTCCCAAAAGTCAAGATCTGATGAATTGGGGCATTTTTGGATAATCTGAAAAGAGTTAAAATCAAAAGAGTGATTCGCATCCCAACAATGTTGAGCAATACTAGACTTATTTAATTGTTGTTTTTTCACATAATTTTGATGCTCTTTCAAGCGAATTTTTAAAGCACGCCGAGTCTGTCCAATATAGGCAAGTTTACAACTACAATTAATTCTATAAATTCCACAACAATTAAGAGGGTGAATAGGATCTTTAAGAGAAGAGAATGAAAGTTTATTAATAGGAGAGAACACCACCTGGAATTGGAAACGTTTTAGAATCTTAGCAACCTGATAGCTTACAGATGGAAAGAATGGCAAAACAACCAAATTCTTTCTGATGAAGGTTCGGTTAAGAACATTAGTTTGGGATTTATTTGAAAGTTTTTTATAAATGGAATCAATCAAAGTTGGCGGATAGTCTCTATCAATTGCCACAGCTTTAAGATAATTAAGTTCCACTTTAAGAAGTTCCGACGAAGAACAAATATTAATTGCGCGATAAACAAAAGAATTGAAAGCAGAATATTTTTGATTTGGAGGATGAGACGATAGTCTATGAGGAGGTAAAGAGACAGCAAAAGGTTTGCGATAAACAGTTGTTTCAAAACCAATTTCTGTACGAGAAACAAGTACATCAAGAAATGAAATGCAATTATTCCGTTCTTTCTCACAAGAAAACTGAATATGAGGATCAATGGAGTTTAAAATAGATAAAACCTCACCACTCTCAAACTGATTCTGGTTCATTAGAACAAAACAATCATCAACATACCGAACATAAAATTGGAACTGCAGTTTTTGGAACAGCTTAACCTCAAAATAATGCATGTAAATATCACTAAGAATGGGGCTAAGTGGGTTACCCATAGCCAGACCATCTAACATAATATAAAAATTCCCATTAAAAACAAAAGAACATTGTTTAAGACAAGTACGGGTAAGGAAAATTAAATCATCAATTTCCGTATTGGTGAAATGAAATTCAGAAAGTCTTCTACGAAGGCATAACAATGAACCCTCGACGGGAACGTTCGTAAATAAAGAGTTAACATCAAAAGAAGCCATAAAAGAATTATTTGGAACGAAACTATGAATTTTTTTAACAAACTCAACAGAATTTTTAATGGTAAATAAATTGTGACTCCTAAGGGGAGAAAACACAGAGACTAAATATTTTGCAAGTTTGTACGAAGCCGTACCAATATTGGAAACAATCGGCCTGAAAGGAATACCAGCTTTATGCACCTTAGGTAAAGCATAAAATCTAGCACAATTAGCAATAGATGGAACAACAGAGCGTTTAACATTTGAAGGAATAGACTGAACAGACTTAACAGCAGATGCAATAGTTTTTAACTCTTTATCACTAGGATCTTTAGAAATTTCAACATATGGCCCAGAAGAAATCAAATCATTAGTTTTATCAACATAAGATGATTTGTCAAGAACAACAATTTGGCCACCCTTGTCAGCTTTGGTAACAACCAGATCAGAATTCGAAACTAAGTCTTTAACAGAACGGCTAACAGTATTAGCAAATACAGGTTTAGAAATTTTCGAGTTAAAGTCAATATTAGAAGCTATAAGATGCCGAATCGAATCTTTTTGAGAGGAAGTTAAGGCACTAAATTTAAAAGCTTTCTCAACAGGAGCAATAAGCTTTGAAAAAGAAGGATTAACACTCACAGCAAAATTATCATTACATTTTAGAGCCTCAATTTGAGAATTACTTAATGGAACGCTAGAAAGATTAACAACAACATTCTTATTAACAACAGGTAAATTATCAAGAGGAACGACATGAGAAGATTTACAAAGCATAGCTAATTTCTTTTTCAAAACAATTTGATGTTTATCAGAGGAACGAAGGGTTCTAGACCAAGAATTTCTGTCAATAATGTTAAAGTTCGGAATGGAATTAGAAACCGAAAGATGTAAATCATAAAGTTCACGTTCAATAAACGATAAATGTTTCCTAGTTTCCTGGATCGAAGCTCTGAGTAAAGCCAATTTCGACCGAAAGATTACTTTGTCAATTTTTACAGAACGTGGTAAATTACATTTCAAAGAAATAAACTTCGGAATAATTTTCTTGCGCCTACACTCTTGAAGAAATTTTAAATGGTTCAAAAAACGAAATTTCTTAATCCGAAGATTGGCAAACCTATTGATTTGAGACATAATCAAAAGCAAAACCAAAACAAATGAAAATAAACAAAATCAAACAATAACAGAATGAATAAGAAACAAGAAGTAAAAAATCACGATCAAAATACAACAATAGACAAAAATTCCGAAAACAAAAACAAAAACACAAATTGCATAAAAGGCGGAAAATGTAAACGTAAGGCCCGTTTAAGCCACA
The DNA here is from genome assembly GCF_026930045.1 of Uloborus diversus. NCBI lineage: Eukaryota > Metazoa > Arthropoda > Arachnida > Araneae > Uloboridae > Uloborus > Uloborus diversus. Next base: position 90,663,594 of record NC_072735.1, read on the forward strand.
AATAAGATAAATAAATACCTTTGTGCTGAATAGTAAAGTCAGACCAAACAACGTAAGTAGAAGCACAAATTTATAAATTACAGCAGACACGTGTTTCGGCGTTACAGGGAACGCCTTTTTCAATGCAAAAATAATGAGCTTATGGATGAAAAGACATCCGACAAAAGCCAAGAGCAGATAAGCATGCAGCTTAAAAGATAAAAACAGCGGATTAGCCAAACACCAATGACAAAGTTATAAACCGATCAGGAACCAATAGGAATGCAAGCAAAGGTCAGGAGCTTTCGCTTAGGTACGAGCCCAGAAAGAAAGAATTCAATTGGACAAGGATTAAGCCGAAGCTTGAACAAAAAGAAAAGAAATTGTCAGTAACCGTGAACCGCAAGAAAGGAAAAGACAGAATGGAAAACCATGAAATAAGATAAACAGACACAAAAAATATTCGAAAAAAGGAAAAATAAAGATAAATAGAAGAAAATTGGGGGGGGGGGGCTGTCAATCAAGACAAAAAGGCAAAAATAAACAAAGGAAGATAGATAAAAATGAGTGGGAAAAAAAAAAAAAAAAAAAAAAAAAAGAGGGGGGGGGGGAATGGGGAAAAGACAGTATTAAAGATATGGGAGCCAAATGTTAGAAAAATATGGAACAGCACTAAGATCGTTAACTAAGTTAGAACTGTTCCTCAAAATATGAAAGGATTCCCAAAAGTCAAGATCTGATGAATTGGGGCATTTTTGGATAATCTGAAAAGAGTTAAAATCAAAAGAGTGATTCGCATCCCAACAATGTTGAGCAATACTAGACTTATTTAATTGTTGTTTTTTCACATAATTTTGATGCTCTTTCAAGCGAATTTTTAAAGCACGCCGAGTCTGTCCAATATAGGCAAGTTTACAACTACAATTAATTCTATAAATTCCACAACAATTAAGAGGGTGAATAGGATCTTTAAGAGAAGAGAATGAAAGTTTATTAATAGGAGAGAACACCACCTGGAATTGGAAACGTTTTAGAATCTTAGCAACCTGATAGCTTACAGATGGAAAGAATGGCAAAACAACCAAATTCTTTCTGATGAAGGTTCGGTTAAGAACATTAGTTTGGGATTTATTTGAAAGTTTTTTATAAATGGAATCAATCAAAGTTGGCGGATAGTCTCTATCAATTGCCACAGCTTTAAGATAATTAAGTTCCACTTTAAGAAGTTCCGACGAAGAACAAATATTAATTGCGCGATAAACAAAAGAATTGAAAGCAGAATATTTTTGATTTGGAGGATGAGACGATAGTCTATGAGGAGGTAAAGAGACAGCAAAAGGTTTGCGATAAACAGTTGTTTCAAAACCAATTTCTGTACGAGAAACAAGTACATCAAGAAATGAAATGCAATTATTCCGTTCTTTCTCACAAGAAAACTGAATATGAGGATCAATGGAGTTTAAAATAGATAAAACCTCACCACTCTCAAACTGATTCTGGTTCATTAGAACAAAACAATCATCAACATACCGAACATAAAATTGGAACTGCAGTTTTTGGAACAGCTTAACCTCAAAATAATGCATGTAAATATCACTAAGAATGGGGCTAAGTGGGTTACCCATAGCCAGACCATCTAACATAATATAAAAATTCCCATTAAAAACAAAAGAACATTGTTTAAGACAAGTACGGGTAAGGAAAATTAAATCATCAATTTCCGTATTGGTGAAATGAAATTCAGAAAGTCTTCTACGAAGGCATAACAATGAACCCTCGACGGGAACGTTCGTAAATAAAGAGTTAACATCAAAAGAAGCCATAAAAGAATTATTTGGAACGAAACTATGAATTTTTTTAACAAACTCAACAGAATTTTTAATGGTAAATAAATTGTGACTCCTAAGGGGAGAAAACACAGAGACTAAATATTTTGCAAGTTTGTACGAAGCCGTACCAATATTGGAAACAATCGGCCTGAAAGGAATACCAGCTTTATGCACCTTAGGTAAAGCATAAAATCTAGCACAATTAGCAATAGATGGAACAACAGAGCGTTTAACATTTGAAGGAATAGACTGAACAGACTTAACAGCAGATGCAATAGTTTTTAACTCTTTATCACTAGGATCTTTAGAAATTTCAACATATGGCCCAGAAGAAATCAAATCATTAGTTTTATCAACATAAGATGATTTGTCAAGAACAACAATTTGGCCACCCTTGTCAGCTTTGGTAACAACCAGATCAGAATTCGAAACTAAGTCTTTAACAGAACGGCTAACAGTATTAGCAAATACAGGTTTAGAAATTTTCGAGTTAAAGTCAATATTAGAAGCTATAAGATGCCGAATCGAATCTTTTTGAGAGGAAGTTAAGGCACTAAATTTAAAAGCTTTCTCAACAGGAGCAATAAGCTTTGAAAAAGAAGGATTAACACTCACAGCAAAATTATCATTACATTTTAGAGCCTCAATTTGAGAATTACTTAATGGAACGCTAGAAAGATTAACAACAACATTCTTATTAACAACAGGTAAATTATCAAGAGGAACGACATGAGAAGATTTACAAAGCATAGCTAATTTCTTTTTCAAAACAATTTGATGTTTATCAGAGGAACGAAGGGTTCTAGACCAAGAATTTCTGTCAATAATGTTAAAGTTCGGAATGGAATTAGAAACCGAAAGATGTAAATCATAAAGTTCACGTTCAATAAACGATAAATGTTTCCTAGTTTCCTGGATCGAAGCTCTGAGTAAAGCCAATTTCGACCGAAAGATTACTTTGTCAATTTTTACAGAACGTGGTAAATTACATTTCAAAGAAATAAACTTCGGAATAATTTTCTTGCGCCTACACTCTTGAAGAAATTTTAAATGGTTCAAAAAACGAAATTTCTTAATCCGAAGATTGGCAAACCTATTGATTTGAGACATAATCAAAAGCAAAACCAAAACAAATGAAAATAAACAAAATCAAACAATAACAGAATGAATAAGAAACAAGAAGTAAAAAATCACGATCAAAATACAACAATAGACAAAAATTCCGAAAACAAAAACAAAAACACAAATTGCATAAAAGGCGGAAAATGTAAACGTAAGGCCCGTTTAAGCCACAAATAAGATAAATAAATACCTTTGTGCTGAATAGTAAAGTCAGACCAAACAACGTAAGTAGAAGCACAAATTTATAAATTACAGCAGACACGTGTTTCGGCGTTACAGGGAACGCCTTTTTCAATGCAAAAATAATGAGCTTATGGATGAAAAGACATCCGACAAAAGCCAAGAGCAGATAAGCATGCAGCTTAAAAGATAAAAACAGCGGATTAGCCAAACACCAATGACAAAGTTATAAACCGATCAGGAACCAATAGGAATGCAAGCAAAGGTCAGGAGCTTTCGCTTAGGTACGAGCCCAGAAAGAAAGAATTCAATTGGACAAGGATTAAGCCGAAGCTTGAACAAAAAGAAAAGAAATTGTCAGTAACCGTGAACCGCAAGAAAGGAAAAGACAGAATGGAAAACCATGAAATAAGATAAACAGACACAAAAAATATTCGAAAAAAGGAAAAATAAAGATAAATAGAAGAAAATTGGGGGGGGGGGCTGTCAATCAAGACAAAAAGGCAAAAATAAACAAAGGAAGATAGATAAAAATGAGTGGGAAAAAAAAAAAAAAAAAAAAAAAAAAGAGGGGGGGGGGGGAATGGGGAAAAGACAGTATTAAAGATATGGGAGCCAAATGTTAGAAAAATATGGAACAGCACTAAGATCGTTAACTAAGTTAGAACTGTTCCTCAAAATATGAAAGGATTCCCAAAAGTCAAGATCTGATGAATTGGGGCATTTTTGGATAATCTGAAAAGAGTTAAAATCAAAAGAGTGATTCGCATCCCAACAATGTTGAGCAATACTAGACTTATTTAATTGTTGTTTTTTCACATAATTTTGATGCTCTTTCAAGCGAATTTTTAAAGCACGCCGAGTCTGTCCAATATAGGCAAGTTTACAACTACAATTAATTCTATAAATTCCACAACAATTAAGAGGGTGAATAGGATCTTTAAGAGAAGAGAATGAAAGTTTATTAATAGGAGAGAACACCACCTGGAATTGGAAACGTTTTAGAATCTTAGCAACCTGATAGCTTACAGATGGAAAGAATGGCAAAACAACCAAATTCTTTCTGATGAAGGTTCGGTTAAGAACATTAGTTTGGGATTTATTTGAAAGTTTTTTATAAATGGAATCAATCAAAGTTGGCGGATAGTCTCTATCAATTGCCACAGCTTTAAGATAATTAAGTTCCACTTTAAGAAGTTCCGACGAAGAACAAATATTAATTGCGCGATAAACAAAAGAATTGAAAGCAGAATATTTTTGATTTGGAGGATGAGACGATAGTCTATGAGGAGGTAAAGAGACAGCAAAAGGTTTGCGATAAACAGTTGTTTCAAAACCAATTTCTGTACGAGAAACAAGTACATCAAGAAATGAAATGCAATTATTCCGTTCTTTCTCACAAGAAAACTGAATATGAGGATCAATGGAGTTTAAAATAGATAAAACCTCACCACTCTCAAACTGATTCTGGTTCATTAGAACAAAACAATCATCAACATACCGAACATAAAATTGGAACTGCAGTTTTTGGAACAGCTTAACCTCAAAATAATGCATGTAAATATCACTAAGAATGGGGCTAAGTGGGTTACCCATAGCCAGACCATCTAACATAATATAAAAATTCCCATTAAAAACAAAAGAACATTGTTTAAGACAAGTACGGGTAAGGAAAATTAAATCATCAATTTCCGTATTGGTGAAATGAAATTCAGAAAGTCTTCTACGAAGGCATAACAATGAACCCTCGACGGGAACGTTCGTAAATAAAGAGTTAACATCAAAAGAAGCCATAAAAGAATTATTTGGAACGAAACTATGAATTTTTTTAACAAACTCAACAGAATTTTTAATGGTAAATAAATTGTGACTCCTAAGGGGAGAAAACACAGAGACTAAATATTTTGCAAGTTTGTACGAAGCCGTACCAATATTGGAAACAATCGGCCTGAAAGGAATACCAGCTTTATGCACCTTAGGTAAAGCATAAAATCTAGCACAATTAGCAATAGATGGAACAACAGAGCGTTTAACATTTGAAGGAATAGACTGAACAGACTTAACAGCAGATGCAATAGTTTTTAACTCTTTATCACTAGGATCTTTAGAAATTTCAACATATGGCCCAGAAGAAATCAAATCATTAGTTTTATCAACATAAGATGATTTGTCAAGAACAACAATTTGGCCACCCTTGTCAGCTTTGGTAACAACCAGATCAGAATTCGAAACTAAGTCTTTAACAGAACGGCTAACAGTATTAGCAAATACAGGTTTAGAAATTTTCGAGTTAAAGTCAATATTAGAAGCTATAAGATGCCGAATCGAATCTTTTTGAGAGGAAGTTAAGGCACTAAATTTAAAAGCTTTCTCAACAGGAGCAATAAGCTTTGAAAAAGAAGGATTAACACTCACAGCAAAATTATCATTACATTTTAGAGCCTCAATTTGAGAATTACTTAATGGAACGCTAGAAAGATTAACAACAACATTCTTATTAACAACAGGTAAATTATCAAGAGGAACGACATGAGAAGATTTACAAAGCATAGCTAATTTCTTTTTCAAAACAATTTGATGTTTATCAGAGGAACGAAGGGTTCTAGACCAAGAATTTCTGTCAATAATGTTAAAGTTCGGAATGGAATTAGAAACCGAAAGATGTAAATCATAAAGTTCACGTTCAATAAACGATAAATGTTTCCTAGTTTCCTGGATCGAAGCTCTGAGTAAAGCCAATTTCGACCGAAAGATTACTTTGTCAATTTTTACAGAACGTGGTAAATTACATTTCAAAGAAATAAACTTCGGAATAATTTTCTTGCGCCTACACTCTTGAAGAAATTTTAAATGGTTCAAAAAACGAAATTTCTTAATCCGAAGATTGGCAAACCTATTGATTTGAGACATAATCAAAAGCAAAACCAAAACAAATGAAAATAAACAAAATCAAACAATAACAGAATGAATAAGAAACAAGAAGTAAAAAATCACGATCAAAATACAACAATAGACAAAAATTCCGAAAACAAAAACAAAAACACAAATTGCATAAAAGGCGGAAAATGTAAACGTAAGGCCCGTTTAAGCCACAAATAAGATAAATAAATACCTTTGTGCTGAATAGTAAAGTCAGACCAAACAACGTAAGTAGAAGCACAAATTTATAAATTACAGCAGTTCGTCCCCTGCTGTATCGCACGTTCCCTGTAACGCCGAAACACGTGTCTGCTGTAATTTATAAATTTGTGCTTCTACTTACGTTGTTTGGTCTGACTTTACTATGTCGTTCTTGTCTAAATATAAGTCTATGATAATGTTTAAATTTTTAATTGTATGTTTACTTCGTTATGATATTGATAATTTAGACATTATTTTCGAACCTAATAAGAGTTTAAAATTCATGCGGATATGATACAATGTATTGAAAATTTTGGTTACTGTAATCTTGTTATTTCTTACGTTCTTTCTTATATATTTGCTCAATTTAAAGAAAAAAAAAAGAGCGTTCACTTGGAAAATAAACTTTTGATTTCTCCTTTGATCAATTTTAATATGTTTGGTGAACTACTGCTCTCAAAATAATAGCTTCAGTATATTAAGAGACATAAATTAAAGCGATTTTCGTCGGGGGAAATTTCCTCTGAGTGGGCCTTTGTCGGTCACATGACGAAACCAGTGATCTTGCGTGGCGACACGCTCCATCGTCCGCCATTTTGTGTCGTCCAGGGCTTTATTCTACATAGGAGGTGGTGTTTTGAGGCAATATAGAACTTTTTCAAAAAGGAATTTAGAAGCCTCTGTGGTTTTGTGGTAGAAGCTTTGTCCCCAAATTCGAAAGGGACGTTTATCAAGCGATTCTTCTAATTCTAATGGGGTTTAAAAGAGGGTATGTTGATGTTTTTTAAGTGAATTTTTTTTTTTACTTTGAAGGTAATTTTTTTGGATTTTTTTTATGCAAATAGACATTTTTAAAGACTGTTGACGTTATCGAAAACTATAACGCTTATTCTTGCAGGGAGTTTTTGAAATAGAAGTTTTTGTCGTAATATGGAATGTAAGGAAGTGCTTGTCTTAACGAGAATTTATGGGAATTTTAAGGAACTGTTGTAATTACCCTTATGGGGATCTTTTAAAATTGTCTTCATTCTTCAAAAGGTTCTTAGGGCGTAATGTCGAGATTAAACGGGGGGGGGAGTATTCATAGGTATTGTTGGCGCTATTTTGGGACTCTTGTCTTTATTCTAATGACCCTCTTAGCTATCTCTTCTTATTTAATCGATACTTAGTATTTTAATGATAGTGTTAACTTTGTTTGCACAATTTTCTTACTGGAATGGGAATTTTACCTACTCATGTCCGAACTTGAATGGGGATTTTCAAGCACTATGGCCATTATTCTGATTGGAAATTTCACTTTTTTAAGCACTTTTATTATTCTTGGCCTGACAGTCGCGAAGAAATCTGAGGCCTGGTTTTGCCTGTATCTCTGCAACTAGAGTATTTAGAGACTTTGGGATTTCACTAAATGATTTGCTTAATCTTAAGGTACAACTTAGCGCTGAAAAATTAAAATTCTAAAATAAAATTATTATTTCAGTTAGGATGGAAAACAGCAAATTTCATGTAATTTTCCTATTAAATGTTTAAATATAAAACCCATTTTTACAAAGTTTTAGACTCGTATATAGGTGTTTTCCCTTTTAGTACTGAGCATTTATATGAAAAAATAAGGTGAAGCTTCGTAAGGGTGAATAAAATAACAGATTTTTTTTTTTTTTTTTTTTAAGTACCAAGCACTTTTCATAATGCACTCAAAAGGATAAAATAACTTTTCTGGGCCGGAAAGGACAATTTAAGAATTCCTGTAGTTTTCGAAAATTCCCAGAAAATGAAACCACTAACGAAGAAAAGTGCGGTTCTAGTCATTTCAAACCAAACTTTCCCAATAAGAAAAATATGCATGTTTCAACACTCAAAATTTATTATCGAAAGCTAGATAATGATAAGAAATTCTCTTCATGACTTGAGCCACACTTTTCTTCGTTTGTTTTGTCATTTACTTGGAATTTTCGAAAACTACAGGAATTGAATTCTTAAATTTTCCTTTCTGACCCAGAAAAGTTATTTTGTCCTTTTGAATACATAATGAAAAGTGCTTGGTATTTTTTAAAAAACTCTGTTATTTTAAGCCTAATTGTTGAATAAGGGTCACTCGATGTAACTATTAATTTCGAGGTAGACCGTACAGAGCCGGGCGACGCTGCTATTATAGTTAAATTTAGGTTCCTTCTGAAGCAGACAATACAACTTAAATTAAAAATTTAGGGAAAAAGAAATATTAGTGGTATAGTAATATCTGTTCATACAGATCTATTTACAGCCAATTTCTTGTCTTAAGTTTTCAATTTAAATTGCCTGTTTCAGAAACTAGTTACATATACAAGTATATTAACATCAACTGCAGTTTATGTGTGTTACTAATAAAAAATTCATTTAAACTAAACTTATTGACGCAACAGCCCATGGTGACCAAGGTATACTGGATCCAGCGAGCCAAACGCGAAACCCTCAGGATTTAGTTTCCAAGTACGCTCGGTACTCATTTTAACAGTCCACTGAAGGGATAAAGGGCTGAGCCGACCGTATCCAACCCGGGTTCGCAGCCCGGAAGCGCGAACCGCTACTTTTAAATCACTGGACTTCAAAGAATTCCTCTTTTCTTGTTTCATTTCACGCTTTTTATTTCCAAGGCAGAGATATTTTCCCCAGATTCAAAAAAATAAGTAAATAAAATAAAATAAAAAAGTTTTTGCTTTGAAATTTACTTGAGGTGAAATCTGGAAAGTTAAAACATACACTGCTCGACATTGAAAGTGCAACACCAAGAAAGAGTGTTCAGAAATTTATGCAAATTTTAGAGTAGACGTACATTACTCAGTTATGTAAATGATGTGAAATACGCAGCTCTCCGACGCACGTGAAGTAAGACATAAGGGAAGGAACTTGCAGAATGGGCAATATTCGTGTCGTTATTTCTGACTGGAGAAATTTTCTTTTTGTCTTGGAGGATACGTGTAACATGAGAGAATGCCAGGCCGCCGTCAACGAAGGCACTTCCAGGAGATAGACGATTTTACTAGGGGTATGGTGATCCGACTGAGAAGGGGAGGTTGGTCCGTACATCAAATCGCAACTGCTACCCACATGGATGCGAACACGGTGCATCGGTGGAACAACGAAATGTGGCAAGATTGAGGGGTGCAGGGGCAGCCAGAGTGACGTCAGAAGGCGTGGATCGACGCATCCACCGACAAGCTGTAGCAGACCCACAAGTCACTTGTTCCTCGATTCTGCAGCAGGTGCAAGATACCCTGAATGATCCCGTGTTAACCAGAACCATTTCCCGTCTTTGGTCACATGTGGTCTGCAATCACGGCGTCTGCTAAGAAGACTGCCATTGACCCCACAACTTAGACAGCAACGTTTAGTATGGTACCGGACTACAGCGACGTGCATGAAAGAATGGCGAAATGTCGTGTTTTCAGATGAATCCCACTTCTGTTTATCCAGTGATAGTCGCCGCATACGTGTGTGGCGTCGACGTGGAGATAGATCTAATCCGGTAGTAACTGGGAACGTCCCACCGCACGACAACGTGGCATAATGGTTTGGGGCACAATTGCGTAAAATTCCATATCACTTCCAGTTCGTATTCAGGGCACTATGACGGCCCAACGATACTTGGATAATGTGCTGCGGCCGGTGGCAATCCCTTACCTTCAAGGGCTACCTAATGCAATTTTTCAGCAGGATAACGCCCGACCACACAGTGCTGGCATCTGCCATTGTGCTCTCCAAAGCACACAGATGCTTCCCTGGCCACCATACTCTCCTGACTTGCCACCAATCGAAAATGTGTGGAATGTGATTGGACGCCGTTTGCAGACTCTGTCCCTGCCTCATTCAGAAGACGAACTGTGGCAAATGGTTGAAAGAGAATGGAAAGCAATCCCTCTGGACACCATCCGCACCCTTATTGATTCTATACCTAGACTTGTTTCTTCGTGTATCGCTGTCCGCGATAGTCCTATATCATACTGAGCCGACGCTGTTCTCGCTCTGTATTCTGCCTATCATTTTGAAATCAAGATCATTTATTATTCCTTGCTGTCTGTCGTTTTTCCAAATTTCATCACTTTCTGAACACTCCTTCTTGGTGTTGCATTTTCAATGTCGAGTAGCGTATTTTCCTGTTACCGATTCTTTAAAAAATACCTGCAGACGATGTTCCCTTTCTTTGTTAGATAAATGTATCTCGCATAAAAGGAGAACAACTTACTCTACCGCTATTGTTCTCGAAATATTAGAAGTTTGTGTGCTCGAATTTAAAAACAATGTGGAATAAATACGATCAGTTTGAGTAAAAAAAACGTGGAGTAAATAGAAACAAACTCGATTACCACACTTGAGGTTGTTTTAGAACTTGAACAATTGTCGAGTGAAGATTAAGTAACGCATAGAAAACATTCAGAGAGTTTTTAGTATCTCAAAACCATTAAGTAGGCTTCATCTAGTTTGAAGTTGACAATAAAAATGCTGCTTTTTTATGTTTAGTGATCTTACATTTTGCTCCGTGAGCTTTTTGTGTGTGATAGAAAATGCATGAAATCTCTTCCTAAATAAGACCATATGCAAAAATGAATAAAATAAATTTGTTTTTTGATGTTTAGTGGGCAATTTTTTATTCGACTTTTAGTAGGAACAAACGACACAAGGCGTCAGCTTATTTTCGTAGGCATCGCAAGGCAGAGTCCCACATTGCATCCCCAAATCACTCACGGCGTCCAAAACGTCCGAGTCCACCGTCAGCAGCGCTCCATCCTTTGTTGCGTCGGCGTCAGTGTCCACGCACAAGTAGTCGCCTCTGCGGCTCTCGAAATTTTTAGTCGCTAAGTAGCCTTCATATTCCAACGTCCAGGCGGGAGGGCAGGCGGTGCGCCCCGGGAAAGTCAAGGCGGAAGTACGTTCGCCGGCGAAGCAAGCGGCGCAGGATACCGGCGCATCGCTTGAAACATTACGGCCCATAATGCGTACGGGAGACAACTTGGAGTAAAATCTAAGGGGAACAATTATTTTATTATCTTGGCAGGTTTTACTGGTCTCTAACTCTGATGTTAGTCTTATAGAAAGCAAAAGTCGTTTAATCCAAATATATGTGTTTTATTTGAATAACAGTTTAAAGAATTTGATTAGTGATACTTAGAAATAAATTAAAGAATTTTTTCAGTAAGTTACCTGCAACTTACTGAAAATACCATGCCTTGCCTTCAATCTTCGAGTTGAACCAAACCATTGCTTCGTCACTCGTCTGGTTCAGTGCTAATTCCATATTAGCTACCAGTTTGTTTGGCACTCTTGGTTTTCTTAAGAGGTTTTTCCCTTTCATCTCAGTCACTTCCTATACCGGGCTGATGAGTGCTAATAAGCACGAAACTGCAGTCCTCGGCTGGAATGACTGAGCTGGCGGTGTATTTCAAGCAAATTAAAGGATGTTTAATTAGATAGTTAAATCAATTTTATTTTTTGGGGAGGGGCATGGGCCCACTGGGCCTACCTAAATCCGCTACTGGCTATCCGTGAGTACACGAAGCACTTTTTTTTTTGTGTCATTTTAACTTTTAGAACTGGAAAAGATTATATATGAAACTCATCATTTATTAGTTGTAATTTGAACCACATGCTTTTGCATTTAAATTGATTTTACATAGATTGGAAATAAAACTCTTCCTCATATATATAATAGCCAATTCACTGATCGAGTAACGCTGACGTCACTAACAATGTAACTTGTGCCATAGCATGATAATTTGATAATATTTTCTGGCAATGTTTGACCCCCCCCCTCCCACCTGACAGGGTAAATGCTTTATTTTCACAAGGCTGAACCGGATCCGGTAACTTAACTGTTTTATTGGTAAGACTGGTAGACATGCGATTTTCTAGTCATTAACAATTCTGAGTTGAACCACATGCTTTTGCATTGATATTGATTTTGTACAATATAAAATTTTTCGGTGAAATAATACTTGAAATAAAATTATTTTGTATTATTTTTAAAACTCAATTCAAGTTTAGTGACACATGCAAATGTAATTCAATTAATATCTGAAGTTTTAAAATAACATAATGAATTATATTTTGATTGATTAAAATAAAAGATATCATTTAAATTGAAAAGATTTTATTCCTTTTATTAAAAACAATGTTGATTTTTTTTTCTTTTTTTTTACAATCTGGCTGTGAATAGACTCTTATTTTTACATTTTTCACTTTACATCTCATTGTTTACTGAATCATCATCTAGCCTTAATAAATATGTAATCACGGTATTTTTTCTGTAGAATAAGTTATTTTAAATTATGTTAAGATATTTTTAGACTTAGCAAGAAATTTTTCCTTATTATTTTTTCCTTGTCTTGAGATTTACGTATTGCATTTAAAATCCATTCGGCTCCGGACTCATTACTTAATTCAGGATTCTCAACCGCTAGTAAGGCGGATCGACACCAGTCCGCAGAAAAATTTGACTGGTACTCTGAGCATTTACTACGTATGGGTTTAAAAACTTCTCCTTGCTCAAAAAATAAATAAAGTAAGTAAATAATAAAATTAAAAACAATAACAAAATAATGATAATTACAAAATAAAACTAAATAAATAAGTAACATATTCTATTGCTACATTTATTTCGTTAAATTTATAATATTTCTAATTTTGTGTGTTTTTCTTAAGGTTAATTTCACTTATGTTTAACAATTACTATGGCTACTTACATTTACATTAAAGTTTATTGTAAGTAAATCACATTTGCAAAAACTTATAATCTTTTTCTTCACAGTACTTTAACGCCTAATAAAGTTTTTGGTTGAAAAAAAAGAAACCTCACCCGGGTCCTCGTTTACCATGTGATTCTTGACCGAAGTAATAAATGATTTCTGCAAAAAAAAAAAAAAAAAAATTCCCAGAGCACTGTAAATTCAAAGAAATAAAAAATATTCGTTCTTGTTTTACCCTCACCTAAATGCTCGTTGAATGTAAATGTACCGTAAAAGTTGTTTGTGTGTTAGTATACTATTAATGTAAGAAAAACAACTTGTTCGGCTACAATATTCACTGGTGCCCTTGGGGTGATTTCCTTTGGCTGTGAATGTTTCCTGATGGGCTTTCTTTTCTATTAATGAATGAAAATTTCAAAGTTGTTTTTATCACATGAAAAAATGGAGGCGAGGCGCTTAACACACTGCTATATTTCAGATTTTAAAACAAAAAAAAAGTTAAAGAAATAAATAATCGAACTGTGAACATCTGGCATGTCTCACACTTACTTGTGATGTTTTTTGTAATCTTTGTCATCGTCGTCTGTTTGAGGGTCGTCCGTAAGACAGATTATACTTGCTGTTCCGCCTTTCGTCATATCAGTCGAGGCCATGGTGCCACTGTATATAGTCTGGCTGCCACCACATTCATCGTGTCCCCAGTGGGTGTAAGTAGTTCCGCCTACGTCTGTCTGCAGAACTAAAGCATAAACACGAAAATAAATAAATAAGACCTTAATAACGCGTAGATACCAGCAATTAAGTTATGACACCCAAAGATTGCTGTTTCGTCCTTGTTATGGACTCGACAGTCTAGAACAGTCAGTAAGCGAGCTAAAGGCAAATGTCATCTTATTGTATCTGAGATTACCAACAAACTTACTGATTATGACCATTTTTCTTTTTTTTTTCCTCATGTTCAGGGAACGACTTTAAGTTTTGAGGACACCGGGCACGAACTTTATTTCATGTCCACTCCCCCCACCCATAACTAATAAGTGAAGTAATGAAACATTTGATACTTGTGTAAACACAACTAGGCTAGATTTGGCAATATCTTATACGTGTGTACAAGTAAATGCGATACGAATAATAAATCTTAATATATAAAAATCTTCTGTGCGTATGTTTGTCACCATAAGGCTTTTAAACGGCTGGACCGATTTTGATCAATTTTTTTGTGTGTAATTAAGTTGTGGCAAGCATGGTTTCGAAGCGCGATGGATCGAATTGGAAACGTTTTTGTCAATTAATTAATTTAAACATTGGATGGTTAGATCACCCAAATGATTAATATTTATTTTAACCCATTGTTGAGCGAGAATTGAAATAAATATTTAACCCGTTGCCAAAGGACAATAAGAAAGCCAGCTCTGCTTTTTGTAATGAAATTTTCTACTGTGACTGCTCTGACATGTCAATTGAGAATAGATAAAACGTAGAGAGAGAGAGAGAGTGAAGCCTTCATTTCTTGAAAGCAACAATTTTAGGTCCAGTGATATATTTTAAAGTAAAGTACTGGATTAAATCGGATTTCTTACACTAGGTTCACGCAAAACGCGTATTTTTCGTCATAGTTAAACCATGTGACCGGGTCGGTGCTTTAGGGTTTCCTAACCAAATGATCGGATAGTACCGTATATAACAATATTTGTTTCTCGGTTCAAATCCATCTGAGTTTTGGCACCAATGGCAACAATACTTTAAGAATTATCAAACTAATCAGTACATTATTGAAGGAAAAGATGGTGGAATTGGAAGAATAAACAAATTTTATTTTCGTCCAGATTAATTACAACAATGTAGTTCTGTACACACAAGATCAGTGCAGTGGAAGATTTTTTATCTTTGATGGAAAGAACAAATTAAGCCAATATATGAAGTTTTCGTTCAAAAGATGGGCCGCTAATCGGTCGGAGTTCACTTCGCTCACTGATCGGCTGGATTACAGGAACGTGGTGGCTTGGCGACCTCGGCCATAACAATTTAGTCGCGTGATTATTTGTTTACTACTGTTAATGTAATTTATTGTATTTTTTGTTCATTTGGTGAAATATTTTAAATTGCAGAGAATTGTTCTTGGTTTTTAAAGAGTGTTTAGTCATTTTAATTGAAGAATGTGTTTAATTTACATCGGGAGGGGGGGGGGAGTGATTTTCGCTTATTCACGGACTGTTTTTTCATTTATCATTTTTTTTAAACGATATCATTTCGATTGTTTTATTCTTTTTCATATGGGGGACGTTGCAGCGAGATTTCCCGTTTTTTTTTTAGATGAGTAGTTGTTTTTCTGTACTTAATATCTGAGGATTTTTACCCTTTGAGTATGGCTAAAGGAACAAAACATACAATCTCTGAAGATCTTTCAAGTACGCGAGAAAAAATAGTTGATAAAACAATTGCTCAGTGGGCACTAGATAAATCAAGTTGTAATAAATATACGCATTCTGACACCAAACACACAGCTTAAAACATTTTCTATTTACTTATTTTTTTCAACAAATCTGTTGAAACGCTTAATAGTTTATTGAAATTTTTCAACTTTTCAATTTACAAAGTTTGAACAGAACAACGTCTGTCGGGTCCTCTAGTATACATTATGATGCAAGATGTCTTTTTTTTTTACTTGGCTGCAATATGCCGTAAATGTCAAAAATTTCTATGATATAACTTTTAAATGTAATAATAGAGTAAGCATAGAGTTATTGTAGGAGTGGCTTTGGGATTCACGAAAAAAAACAAAATTAATTTGAAGTAGATTTTTTTGAGCAATCACGATTGCTTATTATTCTCATTTGACGGTCCTTGGCGTTGTGGTTCCTTTTTCAGCTTGGACCAGGGGCCTCCGGTCCTGAGCACTGTCCCCCTTTAGCCGCTTCTCCTGGTCGGTGGCGTCCATATGCTACACACACACACGCTCACAAACATTCATGCTCACACACACGCATCGTTACGCACATACACACACGCCGTTACACACATACACTTACATACACAAGTTTATACATGCTCGCACGTGCACCTGCACACACAACTATACGCACGTAACCGCCCAAGAGGAGAGGCAGGCTTGGGGGGACAGGAGCCGTTTCTAGAAACAATAACTCCAATGAGTAGGGTCCTGTCGTGATTGCGAAAAACATAATTTGAATTCAAAATTTCAAAATTCAAATTAATTTTTTTTGTCCACTCACAGCGTCTTACCTAGTAAACTGATTTTGATGATTCTTTTATTATTATTTTTTAATTAATTAATTATTTTTTAGATTTAATATTTACATCTTACTCTATGAAATAGCTCCAATTTTTTGAAGCTTTACAAACAGATTTTGTGCCATCCAAATTTTGATGTCCTGGGCCGTTACCATCGACAGTACGCTAGGGCCCGTGCCCTGTGTGCCCATACCTTAATCCGGCCCTGCTCCTATAATTAAAGAGCATTTGAAAAAAGCCTGTGCTTATTACTTGTTTGTTAAAGTGTTAAAACACAAAATGTTTTTGGTTTGGAAGTTTTATCAATTTGCATCTTGTGCGTTTAAAATGAGTTAATCATGAACAGTAGCGCAGCCAGAAATTAATATCCGGATGAGGTTTTTGGTCATCGCCGCCCTTTTACGCATATAACTATAGTATTGGGATTGACAATATGTGTTAAAACAACGGGTTTTAGGGGGGTTTTCACCCCAAAACCTCAGTTCTGGCTGCGTCACTGATCATGAGTTACAGTCGGTGTGAATTTCTTCAATAAATAGCAAGAAAAAAAAAATCTACGTTTAAAAAAAAACTATTGCAAATAAACGTTAAATATTTTAGATTTCACAATAGCTTTTCCAGTCTTGTTTATTTAATGCAGAATGTTAAAAAAAATTACATTTTTATTGAAGTAAAACTATATTTTATGCCAAACTCAAGAAGAAGTAGATACGAATGGTGAAAATTTCAGGAAAAATTTCTGACTTTGAGAATAAAAAAACCTTCACCGGTGCTCAAGCAGACGTCCAAACTAAGCAATTGCATAATAAGGAGATAATAAAATGGTGTTTCTGAACTTATTTCTCCCTACAACTCATAAAGTAAGCTAACTGCGAAAATCAATAAAATAATCAAATTGCTGCGTTTCAATTAAATTCAATCTTGGATTCGTAAGTCTGACATTAAAAAAAAAAAAAAAAAAAAAAAAAAAAAAAAAAAAAAAAAAAAAAAACGACTTAGGAACAGAGGTACTCCTTATTCAAATTCAAACAACAAAAATACTATTTACTGAAGTTGAGAAACCGATATTTATCGATTCCCAAAAGTTTACCTAACTCGAAACTTTATGACATTTAAATTCCTTTGTAAAGAACTGACAATGTTTTATTAATATGCAACGAATTAATCAAGGTTTTATTGATATGCAACGAATTTATCAAGGTTTTGTTGATGTGCAATGAATTAACAAGGTGTAATTGACGTGCAGCGAATTTAGAAAAACAAGTTCATGAGCTACGAAAAGAAAGGAAAAATATTAGAACTGAAAAATGATGGACAGAAATATTACTGTAACTTACCTTTTGAGCTGTGAATCTGAAATAAAACCAAACGAAATTAATTAGATTATAAAAAAATTAAAAGTAATAAATACAAGAAAAAAGAATCATTTTTTTTTTAAATTAATTCCTTAGCGACTTTTTTATTTTCAATGAAACGATAATAAAGGTGCCTATTTCTTTTAATTTAAGAAAATTATATAAACGAAGATGTTTGTACAATATACGTAATTATTGATTTTTTAGCTGGATCATTTCACGTCAAATCGCCTAATGCCATGTGCCGTCATGTCACAGATCTTGTCCATTATTTTTTTACAAACAGATATCTAGAGAAAAGCCAAAATTAATTTTTTTAGATTTTTTGAATGAAAATTACGCTTTGGAGAATTTTTTCAAAAATTCGATTTTTGATCATTTTTCGGTGTCACTGTTTTGGCATGAATTCAGAAAATCTCTCTAAATTCTGGATTTTTCAACCAATTAACCTGAAATTGATATCAATTTCAAGCTAATATTTTTCTCTTCAATGTGAACGACAGAAAGTATTCTATGAACAGTTGGGTGTTGCCACTCTTTATCTTTTTATGTTTTTCAATTGGGAGATTAAATAAGTTATATCTCCGGAGTACCTATTACGATCAGCATCAAATTTTTTTGGATCATATTTAAATCATTCTCTTGCTATTTAGAAAAAAAGTAGAAGGGTATTTTTTGTTGTTTTGAAATAAAAAACAATAAAGTTTGTTTTCCAGAAAATACAAGTTTTCTGATACTTTAAAACCCCTTTAAGCTTAAAGAAGGCCAAAAACTTTTCAGAACAATTAATACTTGAATCTTAAAGGATTTGTATCAATAGTTAATCGTTAAAAAGTTGTTTACTTTTGAAAAGAATTGTGCAAAAACCTCCGTTTCAGACTTCGCAAAAATAAATAAATAAATAAACAAAAAACATTTTTGATTAAAAGTGCACTAAATATTAAGAATAATAATTTGAAGAATAGTATAAAAAATATTTCTAATGGCATTATTTTTTTTTTTTTTTTTGACAATAAAAGATGGGGGGGGGGAAGAATAATTACTATTGAAAAGTTTTCATAGCCTAAATTTGTTTGCATTACGTAGCATCTGACAATGATCTTGCGCTCTTACAATACTCATGCAATACGCATCATTCTTCTTTCGCTTTGAAAGTTAATATCGACACATAGCTTTCGTCGATTATAAAATGTGAAATGAAAGGCATGCTTGTGTGGACGCCTTTTTTTAATTTACTATTTCCTTTGTATCAGAAGATGAAAAAGTCGGAATTTCTATCAATAAGTTTCAAAGAGGTTTCAAAATATACTTCAATCAGCAAAAATAGTCTTCTTCAGAGAAATCTAGAGATTTGGAGTACTTACTATAAGTGTAGAAGTTCATTGTCAGGTGTAACATAATCCAAACAAGATTATGCTAAGAAAAGTTTTCAACAGTATTTTTTTTTTTTTTTTTTCATTCTTTAAATGTCATAAAAAAAAATAAAATAATTCCATGAAAAATATTTTTATACTATTCTTCAACTTATTACGTATTCTTAATATTTAGTACACTTTCCAATCAAAAGGTTATTTATTTATTTATTTATTTTTGCGAAGCCTGAAATGGAGGTTTTTGCACAATTCTTTTCAAAAGTAAACAACTTAGCGATTAACTATTGATACAAATCCTTTCAGAGTCCAGTATTAATTGTTCATCGACCGCCGCACCCAGCCGTGCGGGGGGCCCGCTACGCGGACCCCCCGGGCGGTGGAACCTAAGGCCTACGGCTAAGAGGTGGGGTGCGTGCGGAGAAAAGTATTAATTGTTCTGAAAAGTTTTTGATCTTCTTTAAGCTTAAAGGGGATTTAAAATAATAGAAAACTTGTATTTTCTGAAAAACAAACTTTATTATTTTTTTAATTGAAAACAACAAATAATACCCTTCTACTTTTTTCTACATAGCAAGAGAATGATTTAAATATGATTCAAAAAAGTTTGATGCAGATCGTAATAGGTACTCCGGAGATATAACTTATTTAATCTCCCAATTGAGAAAACATAAAAACTGACTTTAGATAAAGAGTGGCAACACCCAACTGTTCGTAGAATACTTTCTGTCGTGCACACTGAAAAAGAAAAATATTAGCTTCAAATTGATACCAAATTCAGCTTAATTGGTTGAAAAAATCAAGAAATTAGAGAGATTTTCTGAATTTATGCCAAAACGGGGACACCGAAAAATGATCAAATATCGAATTTTTGAAAAAATTCTCCAAAGCGTAATTTTTATTCAAAAAATCTTTAAAAAAATAATTTGGGCTTTTTCTCATAGATATCTATTCGTAAAAAAAAATAATGGACAAAATCTGAGACATGACGGCACATTGCATTAGGCGATTTGACGTGTCCGTTCAACGTTCTCCCTTTCTCTCCCCATTTTCTCTTTGTCTCTCTCTCAACCATGATATATTAACAGAAGTGATTTAAATGTTCTAAACTTCTCCAGGGTAAAATGAATAAACGTAACAATAACCTGTAATAACCTTCGTTGGCTTCGTAACTTGAGGGTACGAGTTCAATGCCAGGTGATCGAAGATTCTCTGTGTTTGCTAATGGGGATTGGTGCACGTGCAAAGATTCCCAAGTTCATATTACAAACCAATACCTCTGGGGTGTTGAATCAGGGTTTATTCGTCTCCTGATCTGGATCAAAAAACGGAGCTGCCTTCAAAGGCATCATTCAATTGGTTAAACCATATGTAGTGGTAGGTACGGGGAACAATGGAGTGTAGTGTGAAACCACTTGACAAGGAGGGGGGTGGGGATTCAACGGCAACAAAACATCTCTAGTCAAAAAAAAAAAACGATAAATAACATTCAAACTCCATCGAAATTCTGCAACGTGGCGGAAAGTAATGAGACAATCGAAAGAAAATCTGTTTCATGTTCACTTCTGAAATAGCAATTATAATTTTTTTCTACTAGACGTCTACTTTATTGCAATTTCGCGATGTCCTTCGATACAGAAACTTTTTTTTTTTAAGATGCTTACATTATTCCCCTGATTCGGTCGTCATTTTGAGATCACACCCTGAATTTATGAAAATATGTATCAGTTTCACTGGTTGGCAACCCCTAAATTAGATCTGAAATTAAGCAATCGCCCCTCGCCATCTGGTAACTAAATGTCTTACTTCGGTAATTAGACAAAATACTCAACAGCTCATTTTTTTTTAAATCTTGACCGGACACGGATAGTCATGATTTCATTGATTTTTTTTTTTTTTGATAACAAGTCATTTCTATTTAGTCACACTTGGTTGGTTGGTTTATTTGGTTTTAATGGCGCAAGAGCCCTTAAGGGCTATACTGCGTCAAGCGATTCTTTAATTTTCATTTAAGTATAAAAACACCAAATGGCAAAAGTGTTTGTATTTTAAAATAAAAGCCACAAAACAATAAGTAATTGTCATACTTGGTCTGTGATGTAAAAATATCCCAAGTTCTCACATAGTATTCCATATCGCCAATGGATAAGAGAAATCCATTATTGCTTTACTTTCCTACCCATCCCCTTAATAACTAGCAAGTGCTAACTCGCAGGTATGTTCAAAAGGTTTGAATCACTGTGGAGGAATAAAAGGTGGCGAGAGTGAAGCCTTCAATTTTTGGAGCAAGGCTCCCAAGTCACGTGATGTATTTTAAAGTAAAGTATTGGAATCCATTATTAATTTAATCCGAATCTATTATTAATTTAAGACGCAAAATTCAATCTTTACCGAGGCCTAAAAACTAAATCAGAGAAAACTTTGTGATTTCTAATTTTTATCTGTATCCATCTCATATTTATTAGCAAATTTAAAATGTTTGTAATTAATTTTAGCAAGATTTTTGAAATCAGCTAAGTCCGTGCGCAAGCGCAGTTGAAATGGCAAATTTGTGATAACCGGGATTTAACGTCGAGTGAAGAAATCAGGTTTCTTACACTCGTTTCACGTAAAACGTGTCTCCCATTCGTGGAAGATGACCAAGAGACTTGAAATTTTTACCTCAGCATTTCTTAAGCCAATCATTGGAATAGCGCCCTCCAATTCCTAACTTCTGCTCGACGGTTTGAATGCACCTTGGTTGTTGGGGAAAAGTAAGAAATGCAAATGAATGAAATTGCAGTTAAACCTCTTATGGTAATATTTTCTTAGCTTACATTCAAGTGTACGAAGTGCTTTTTTGTTTTCGTTAAAAAAGTAGCCCTGGATAAAGTGGCTACTAATGACAAAAAAATTGGCAGCTAAACTAAAAGTGTCTCCTGGCTGCTAGCGACGCACCAAAAAAATTTAATTTACAGGTCTACGGGCTAAACAAAGTTGTAGTAGTCTCCTTATTAGTTTAATATTTTCGCGCATTTAAACCAAAAAATGTTCCTTACGATTTTGTGCTTCAAGACTTGAAATTTCCGATAGTACTTGTCAGGAAGGCTGCCTCCGTTGCTTGCATAGGCGTCAAAGGCTTCCTTGAACTGCCCCACGTCGGCATTTTCTCCGAGATTCAGGTTCGCTAGCACTTTGTAGAACACGAAAGAGATACGCTCCAGTTCGTCGTTAAAAGCACCCACCTGCGAGTAAAAGAATGGGACGCTCAAGGCTCAAACTAACTCTTGTTACAGAAAAACCAGTCAAACAGAGGTCAAAACTTGGTAAAAATGAAGCAATTCTCCACCTTATCAATTTCGTCTAGTAAGAAGCAATTATTCCAAGTGTTTCAATTATCACAAGATTTGAAAGAAACTTTAACATGTGCAGTTTGTTAAATACTTTAAAATGGTACATAATTTGAAACGATGCTTAAAGCATTTGTACAGAAAAGAAAAGTTTTATGACTTTTAATTCAAATTTTGAACGCATAAGGAAGATTTTTCATACTTTGAAATCCCACGCAAATTCCTGGAATAGTAATCAAAAAACCACCATTTCGAACATGCTCATCCATGACACATGACGATACTTACCACGCAAGGGTGTCCATCCCCCCCCCCCAAGTTCAATAGCGCAAATTCCCCCGCAAAAATATTCTCAACCTTCTTGCCTTTTTTTATTTTTAGCTCTCTTTTTTATTTCATTTCTTTTTAAAAATTTTTATTATTATTATTTTTTTCGTTTCTTTACTTATGTTTAATTAATATTATTATTTTGCTAGAAAAATTCTGTGCTACGCCAATGACATACAAACACACACACACACACAAACTAAATAAATAAACGAAATAAATTTTAAACAGAATAAAATAAAACAAAATAAAATAAAAATTTTAATTAAAAATAAATAAATAAATGAATTAAAAATCCCCTCCCCCATTTCGATGGCGCCAACTTGCGCCAACCAATAAATTAGGGTGGTTCAAAAATACACGTAAAAAAAAAAAGTTCATCCTTGATAACAGGACATCCCTCAATATTTTTAGATTTGTGGATTAATATACTGGAATTATTTTAGCTTCCTATTTCAACTGAAAGAGGGTGCTCAACCCCCTCCCCCAAACTTCATAAGTGTAGGGAGGGGGGTTATAACATACATTGAATTTAAAAAAAAGCTACATATTATCATATTCACTAGTAATATGCATAAACATTGCAATAAAATAATTATTTACAAAAAAAAAAAAAAAAAACAGCTGGAGAAATTAAATGTGTGGCATTTTCTATGCTATGGCTTACGTTAAATTAAGGGGTCATTGAGCACCCTCTTAAAATTTGAGTAAGAAGCTAAAATTTCTATAGCATAATACTATTAGTAATTTCTTAATTTCTAAAAAAATTAAGGGACTGTCTTGGACTCTAGCTGAAAAAAAGTTTTTTTGAATCAACCTTATTTTGAAGTTCAGACAAGGTGTGGCAGTGACCATTTTTGATTTTTCTAATTTTTTTATATGTCAAAGTAGGTCATGAGAAGTGAACATTCTGAAATTTTTAGCCTTCCAAAAAATTTTTTTCGCTCGTTAAAAATTCCTAAAGTTTGAGGTTTTGCATCGCTTTTTTAGAAAAATTCTAAAAGTCGCATTTCAGTGCGCTATAGCTCTTGACAGAAACACCACCTCACGGTTATGTTTATATTTATCGGTTGTACTGTATCTAGTGATGATGACTTCATAGTTATTTTGGTTGGGGGTTGTTGCTTTCTTCAGATAAGGTGTCGCAAAGTATGGATTTTATCCGTTTTCGCGCAAGTTTAACCTGCGTTATTTCCCCCCAAAAGCCACTCCCCGATAAAAAATGTAACATATACTGAAAGTTTATACTATGAGGAGAGTAAATGGCACAAAATTTGTTTTAGGTTTAATTTTTTTTAGGAGAAAAATGCCTTGATAATTTTCAAATTTTCAAAAATTGTGCTTTTTTGATCGCAATTAACTCAAAACAGCATCACTAGGAAAAAAAACCTTTTATATATTATCGTACCTGGCTATGTGTAAAATATCATGAAAAAGAAAGCAGCATGGGATCTCTTCTTGTTTTCCAGAAAATAATTTTTTTTGTAGCTCATTTTATTCGTTTTCTCGTACGTAAAACGTGAATCCAATATGCAGATTAGATCTGCTAAAACTTTTTTAGGTAGTTGAAACAGCGCTTTATGTCTCTTAGTGCATTCTGTTATTTAGATTACAGAGTGATGCTAGTGAGATTTTCTGTTACATTCAAGTAGTTTATAAAAGTAAGGGGTTTTTTTTTATTTATTCTTTAGGTCTAAGCTTTATTTATTTATTTGCTTTATTTATTTATTTGTTTTATTTATTTATTTATTTATTTATTCTTTATTTTGTTAGGATTTCCTTGAGTAATTCCACATTCTGTTTCAAGAATTTTTAAGTTTAAGATGCTAAAATAGTTTTATCAATTGAAGATAACTATAAATATGTTTACAAACTTGCAATGTCACACTAAAAATTTTGAACTTGCATTTTCAACCATGTGTTCAGTCATTTAATAAGTCTTTAGCATTAAATAAGTCAATTTTTAAAAATTTTTTACGACAATTTACATAAATGGCAAAGTTGTGTGTTGCACTCAGTGTGATGAGTAAAACACACGAAAGCATTTATTTACTGCAGAAAAAAATAGTTTTCTATTTCTTTCCGTTTTTTAACAGGTGATCACCACGAATTCAAAATGGAATATACGAGATGTACTTGGTACAATGTAGACAGTGGAAGGTGTGGTGAAGACAGAACTTTAAAACACAATAATATTCACTCTCTAACAGAGTTAGATGAACAAATTTACAATGACAATTTCACAAAAGGGGAGGTGATCCGGTCACACATGACATTTGCCAACGATAAAGAAGAGATATGCTCCTTTCATTTGGCTAAATTTTTACCCCCTCGAAAACATTGTGTACATCCCTTGCATAAGCAACAAAAGGGTAAGAAAAAGAAGACAACAGGACTTCGCTCCATGTCTGAGAGTGTGTATGTCGAATTACAAAAAAAAAAAAAATATCCTTCTGAACTTTTACCGAAAAATGACTTCTTATGTGCAGCTCATCGAAAGAAATCTGACTTGACCTTGAAGAAAACTGGCGAAAATCTATCAACTGATCCAGACTACGAACCTGATGTTTTCGATACAATTTCTCCAAATAAGAAAGCAATTAATGTTCTAGCTGATGCAGCGAATGTTACTCCAGTAAAATTTCACATTACGTCACCTATAAGTGAGCTTAGTAATAGAACAATGAGATACGTGAAAAAAAAAGTTTCAACAGCATATACAAGGTGTAAAACAACAGTTTTGTGAAAACATTGCGCCTGGTCAAAGTAAACAGCTGTAGCTTGAAGGAGAGTCTACTTTACATGGGAGGTGTGAGCAAATCTAAAGTGTCCATTATTGAAATTAATGACGCAAAAACAATATGTAAATTCCAGAAAATTAAAAAATATAAATTTATATCATTCGGTGGAAATAAACAACTCGGGATTAAGAGTATGGCAGTATTTCGACGTCGGTAAAGGAAAGGAAATTTCATTTATAGAAGATGCTTTCTTTAAATCTGGTCACTCAGTTATTTCAGAATTCTCTTCTGCGGAATATCAACGTCCTCAAAGCATTGTCAAATGTTTACTTAGAATCAACTGAACTTTCAGATGAAGAATGTGATGACGAAACTGTTAAAAAAACTTTTGCAAGCATATTCTAATGCTCTCGGTGTTACTGAGAAAATTGCTGTCCTCTCTCTTGCTCCTCTCGTTAACTCAGAGCGAAATCTGTTATTTGTTATTTTCATCGGGAGCTATTCAAGACGTAGCGTATGGTACTTCACTTCTGAAACTTGACGGAGGTGATAGTTTTCGAATTCCACAGACTATTATGACTGTACTGAAAAGTCATGCCATTAGTTTATATAAACAAAGCTGTAGTTTCACTGACTACGTACCGCTTTCAGATGCAGTGCTGTTTCATATTATAAAAGATTTAAAGATAAAGAAGATAAAGAACTTGAGTAGTATTGACAATATTATTGCTGATGGATTAGATTCTGTTAATAAACTTCAAATTTTGGCAAAAAAACTTTTCGATTCCACTGAGTTACAGAAAGCTACTCAGAGAAGAAAATAGACACTCAACTTAAAGAACATCAGCCAGAACTGCGTTATGATCTAGATTGTAAAAAAAACACTTTATTGATGTGGATGAAACATATCATACAAGATGTTCAACAGAATAAAGCAAAAATATCTGCTATGAATCAGGTTGCTAATAATAAGGCACTATGGATAAAAGACTGGGCCCAGAAAATCATTCCCATGAAGTTTAGAGAATCACAGCGGGATTATTTTGGCAAAAAAGGAATGAGTTTGCATATCGATGTTCTGTTTTTTAAAAGAGACTGTGATATAATTGAAAAACAGGTATACTTTACTGTAATTCAACAAAGTAACCAAGGACTTGAACATACTTTATGCATTATGGAGTATGTAGCACAGCAAATAAAATCGGATTTTCCTAACATACACGGTATTTTAATGAAATCTGACAATGCTGGCTGCTATAGTGGAAATGGCCACATTCAGATAGAAGCAGCAATTTTACACCAGTTAGGACTTCAATTGCTGCGCCATGATTATGAGCCACAACGTGGTAAAGACCAATGTGACATGCAGGCAGCAAATGCTCAGCATTATCGTAGTGTTTTCCTGAATTCGGGAAGAGACATATGTAATGCTTCAGAATTGAAGGAGAGTCTACTTTACATGGGAGGTGTGAGCAAATCTAAAGTGTCCATTATTGAAATTAATGACGCAAAAACAATATGTAAATTCCAGAAAATCAAAAATATAAATTTATATCATTCGGTGGAAATAAACAACTCGGGATTAAGAGTATGGCAGTATTTCGACGTCGGTAAAGGAAAGGAAATTTCATTTATAGAAGATGCTTTCTTTAAATCTGGTCACTCAGTTATTTCAGAATTCTCTTCTGCGGAATATCAACGTCCTCAAAGAATTGTCAAAGCACAGAAACGACGAAGATTGGACAGGGAGCATGCTGCTTCCTATTTCTGCTCAGAAACAGATTGCATGAAAACATTTCTCAAAAAAGATGACTACGAATAGCACATTTACTCTGGAAAACACAGTTATGTAAAAGTAGCAACATCGTCTGATGGAGTAAAGAAAAACTACGTCAACATGCTGCAAGAACATAAAGGTTCTGTTTCTTATGGTCTTGGTCAGGCACATCTACCAGTCAACAAGGAGAAAACAAAGAAGAAAACATTTTGGAAATCGCATGTGAGGGGTGGACTCTCCCAACTCGTAAAAGTACACGATTTTCATTGAAACAAAAAGAGTTTCTTTATGAAAAGTTCCTTTATGGTGAGAAAACCGGGAGAAAACAGACGCCCGACCAAGTAGAACATGCAATGAGAACAGAGATGATTGAAGACATAAAAAATATTCCAACCGAACGAATTTATCTGAGAAAAAGTCAAATTCAAGCTGCTTTTACCCGATATACAAAGCAAAAAAAAGCGAATAATACTGATTTATCAAGAACCGACAGCCTTTTAGAGGTATTTGAAGATGACATAGAAAATAGACATTTAGAGGAAAGTGAAGCAGATATTGTTTATGAAATTCTTCCATTGCTATGGACATAAATAAGAAATAATTATTTTGGGATTGATACGATAAATCTATATACATACATATATATATATTGTTACAAATTCTGTAAATAGTAATTATTGTAGTAACGTAACCTGTAAATAGTTTCCTCGTAATGAATATACAGCCCCTGTACATTCGGCTGAAGTATACGACTCCCCTATTTTTTTCATTGATAAAATTTGAGAATGGAATAAGATAACGGTCTACGCATTTCGAGAAGCATTTCGAATGTTGTGGAATATTTGAGAGCTCTCTTTTGGTGTGTATATAAGCCGTTACGCTGGATAAAAAGTGAGTTTCGATTGAGAATTCGAACTGAGAGTGTATTAGCTCTGTTTATTGCGAGGCATTTCGCTGTGTTGTTTTTCGTATTTGGAAGTAAATACGTGTGTAACCGTTGAGTTTACGGTGATGTGTGATATTTGCTTAATTGCTGATGATTAATTTAGCAGTTGTTGACGATCTTCCCTGTATATAGTGTAAATAAATTTCCTGTGTTCTTAATAAAGAACTGTGTCGTCCTTTCAAGAAAGTTGGAAGTCGCACCGGATCTGTTACAATTGGCGCCCAACGTGGGGCTTCTTCTGGACTTTCTTGGAGTAAATGTGACTTTGGACATTTTTTCATAAAGACTGTTTGAATTCGGGACTTTATTTTTTTATAGTGATTACTCGCGCAATGGATGACCAATTAAAACAACTTCTGGAAGCAATTAATGCTGTGAAAAGTTACTTGACTGAAAGTTTGGCGGCTAATCAAGAACAATTAAAAAGTGATTTGACTGCAAGTTTTACTGCAAATCAAGAACAATTAAAAAATGACATTGCGGCTAATCAAGAACAATTGAAAAATGAATTGGCGGCTAATCAAGAACAATAGAAAAATGATTTAATGGTGCTGAAAAATGATTTAGCTTCCAACCAAGAGGAAATTAAAAACGACCTTATTTCGGTAAAGACTGTGATGGAAAATAAATTTAATGAGATAGAGCATCGAGTTGATGCTTTTGATGAAAATTTTGAAACAGTAGAAAACCGTATCGCAACAGTTCAAAATCATGTGGATGAGAAAATTAAAAACATGGAAAGGAGATTGGCGACCGCGGAAAGCAGCTCTGTACAGTTTGGCGCTCCCACATCGGTTGCTCGACCGTCCATTAAACTTGCCACATTTGATGGGAAAACTTCGTGGCAGGTTTACAAAACTTAATTCATGATAGTGGCGGAAGCGAACGGATGGGACTCTGCTACCAAGGCCTGCCATCTTGCAGCATCCCTGAGAGGTGACGCAGCGGACATTCTTCAGACCCTTCCGGACAGCCAGCGCCTGGATTTCGCCGCCCTCACATCTGCGTTGGAGCTTCGCTTCGGTGAGAAGTGCCAGAAAGATTTCAGCCGACTCCAGTTGAAGTCCCGTTTCCAGAAAACCGGGGAAACCCTGCAAGAGCTAGCGGCGGACGTCGAGAGACTGTCTCATCTTGCTTTTTGCCACTGTCCTGCGGATGTTCGAGACAACTTGGCACTCAACTACTTCATCGACGGAGTTCGGAATCCTGAAATCCAGAAAGCCCTCCGGATGGCGGATGTAAACGACCTGAAATCTGCTTTGGTGTATGCGATGAGATACGAGGCCGCCCAAGGAGCAACCCATGTGGATCGCCATCCCATCCGGACTCTGGAAGCTGATGAGTCTGATTCCAGGTCGTCCCACCTCGCTGAACTTGAGAGACAACTCGGTGACTTGGAAAGACATCTGAACAGCATAACAGCCCAAAAGAAACAAGAGCAGAAGTGCTGGAAATGCGGTAGTGAAGGGCACCTGCGAAGGAGTTGTCCGGCTCGCCAAGCTACGCGAGGGAAGGAAATCACCACCACCAGAGCTCTGCAGCTTTCCTCTTCTAGTAGCGGCAGTAATGGACTTTTCATTCACGCACATGTAAATGGGAACCCCTGCAGACTGATTGCCGACACTGGAGCCAATGTGACAATCATTAGGACAGATGTGGCTCGTGAATTTGGATTGTAACTGCTGTGGACATCGCCATGCGTAAGTCTCCAGACTGTGACAGGTGACAAAATCGAGATTGAAGGTAAAGTGGACTTGGAAATAGTGTTTGGGAATGCCACCTACCATCATACGGCATTCGTCACTAATATCAAGGACCCCTTCATTCTCGGATTGGACTTTTTAAAGAAGTATGACTTCACTCTCGACTTCAAGACTAATGAGCTGCACTCGACGAGGGAAGACATAGCCGTTTTCCCCGCAGAAAGTGATGTAAAATCCGGTCATCAAATAATAGCCCAAACAGATTTATCGATTCCCTCAAGGTCAGAATCATTAATACCTGGCTCCATTCAAGAAAGCAATAGTTTTCGATTTGGACTCATTGAATACCCTAACCTAAGCAATAATCCAAAAGGAGTGCTAGTATCATCTACGCTTGTGGACCTTTCTAAGGATGTAATTCCTGTGAGAGTCGCCAACGTGAGTGAAAGGCCAAGGAATATCCGGAAAGATGAAGTGTTAGCAACTTGTACTCCAGTAAACTGCATCATTAGAAGAATCAATTCCCCCGAAACTGTGTCTTCTGAGTCCTTGACATCGAAGTTAATTGGGAGTGCGCCATTATCGAAAGATCAAAGAACTGCTGCGGAACAATTGGTGGACGACTTCAAGCATCTGTTTTCATCTACATCGGAGGATGTTGGCCGTACGAATTCAGCGCAGTATAGGATCTACACTGGAGAACACCCCCCTATTAAACAGCATCCAAGACGACTACCGTTCGCCAAGAAGGAAGAGGTTGAAACCCTCCTGAAAGAGATGAAGGATAATGATGTAATCGAACCCTCATCCACTCCTTGGGCCTCTCCCATCGTCTTGGTCCGAAAGAAAAATGTCTCCACGAGATTTTGTGTCGATTACCGACGGCTGAATGAAATCACCAAGAAAGACAGTTACCCTCTTCCACGGATAGACGACACCTTGGACACTCTTTCCGGACACAAGTGATTTTCGACCCTGGACTTGAAGAGCGGCTACTGGCAGGTCGAGATACACCCTGATGACCGAGAGAAGACAGCGTTTACAACTGGACAAGGCTTATGGCAGTTTAAAGTGATGCCCTTCGGCCTCTGCAATGCACCAGCTACGTTCGAGCGTCTTATGGAGACAGTGTTAAGAGGACTTTCCTACGAATCCTGTCTGGTCTACTTGGACGATATCATCATCGTGGGTCGCAGTTTCGAAGAACATCTGGCAAATCTTAGGAAGGTGCTGGAAAAGCTTAAGGAAGCCAATCTGAAGTTAAGCCCGTCCAAATGTAATTTGCTCCGCCGGGAAGTGAACTACCTTGGTCACATCATCTCTTCTGAGGGTGTACAAACCGATCCAGAAAAGGTATCTGCGGTCAAGAGTTGGAGTCGTCCCGAAAACATCCATCAGCTGCGAAGTTTCCCTGGGCTCTGCACGTACTACAGGAAGTTTGTGAAGGGTTTTTCCAACATTGCACGACCTTTGCATAAGCTGACGGAGTGCAAGCAAAAGTTTGAATGGTCCAAAGAATGCGAAGATGCATTTTTACGACTGAACATCAACGCCTATTCTCTCATATCCTCAGCCTGGAAAAACCTTCATCCTCAACACTGATGCGAGCCACGAGGGCATCGGAGCTGTTTTATCCCAAGAAATTGACGGCAATGAACATGTCATCGCTTACTGGAGCAAATGCTTATCAAAGTCGGAGCGAAATTACTGCGTCACCAGAAAGGAGTTACTGGCCATAGTGAAAGCTGTAGAACACTTCCATCATTACCTCTACGGCCGAAAGTTTCTGCTTCGGACAGATCATGCCTCGTTAACTTGGCTTTTGAACTTCAAGAATCCAGAAGGCCAGATAGCCAGGTGGATACAGCGGCTCCAGAAATATGACATGGAGATCAAGCACCGAAAAGGGTTGTCTCACGGTAATGCTGACGCTTTATCAATGGGACCCTGTCCTGAGAACTGCAATTATTGTTCCCGAATCGAGAAACAGTATGGAACGACTAGCCCTACTGCCTATCAGGTGACAGTGACTCCAACATCATCAGAACCTGATCCATGGAGTGACGACCAAGTTCGAAAAGATCAACTTGAAGACCCCGACATCAAACCAATTTTGGAGTTCACGGAGAGTGACAGTCGGCGACCTAGCTGGCAGGACGTTTCCATTTTCAGTCCTGCAACAAAAAGATACTGGGCTTTATGGAACTCACTCCATTTACGGAATGGCGTGCTACACCAAAAATTGGAATTTGACGACGGCAAAACATCTAGGTGCAGTTACTACTTCCCCGATCAAGGATTTCAGATGTTCTGAAAGAAATACATAGTAGTGCGACTGGAGGACATTTTGGTGTCCTGAAAACCCTCAGTAAAGTTCGAGGGCGCTTCTTCTGGAGCAAGGCGAAGGATGACATGGAGAAGTGATGCCATTCTTATGACGCCTGTGCTGCTCGTAAAGGACCGAAGAAAAGAAGCAGAAGGAAGCTACATCTGTACAACGTTGGAGCTCTTTTCGAACGAATTGGAATCGACATCCTGGGTCCTCTATGAAGTATTGCTGATGGGAACAAATACATTCTTCTTTCCATCGACTATTTCACCAAATGGCTCGAAGCGTATCCCATTCCAGATCAAGAAGCTACCACCGTAGCAGAGACTCTAGTCCAACATTGGATCTCGAGATATGGAACACCTTTGTAGATTCATTCCGATCAAGGGAGGAATTTCATCTCTGCTGTGTTTAAGGGCCTATGTCAAATTTTCGGAATTGAGAAAACTAGGACAACACCACTACACCCACAATCGGAAGGCATGGTGGAGAGATGTAACCTCACAATCCTGAATAATCTCTCGCTTATGGTATCCAGAAATCAACAGGATTGGGACAAGAAGCTACCTTTGTTCCTGCTGGCCTACCGCAGTGCTGTCCACAAGACTACCAGATTTGCTCCATCTCAGATGCTCTTCGGACGAGAGCTTCGGCTACCTTGTGATATCGTCTTCGGTCGTCCTCCGGATGCGCCTTCATCGCCTGAGGAGTACATCCAGGATCTCTAGGCCCGGCTGGAAGACGTTCATAACTTCGCACGAGAGCGAATCAACATCGCGGCGGAGAAGATGAAGACCCGATACGACACAAGGTCTACTGGACATGAATTCATCGAAGGCGACTAGGTTTGGTTATGGAATCCCATCCGACGGAAAGATATATTTCACCCAAATTGCAGTCGCATTGGGATGGACCCTATAAAGTCCTTAACCGACTGAATGACGTCGTAGTGAGGATCCAAAAATCACCTAATGCAAAACCTAGGGTTGTACATTATGATCGGTTAGCCCCATACTATGGCTATAGCTCATGAGTATTTACGTAAACAACCATGGTTGATAACATAAAAGTTGTAGATAATTTTTTTTGCTTTTAATGTTTAGTAATATTTCTTGTTATTATTATGTTTCCTATGCATTATTAGTTATTATTTAATGTGTGTATTTGTGAACTTGTGATAGAAGTTTGGCATTCTTTCTGGGGATTGTACTGCCCGGGACGTGCAGTCCTTAGGAAGGGGGCAGTGTTACAAATTCTGTAAATAGTAATTATTGTAGTAACGTAGCTGGTAAATAGTTTCCCGTAATGAATATACAGCCCCTGTACATTCGGCTGAAGTATACGACCCCCTATTTTTTTCATTGATAAAATTTGTGAATGGAATAAGATAACGGTCTACGCATTTCGAGAAGCATTTCGAATGTTGTGGAATATTTGAGAGCTCTCTTTTCGGTGTGTATATAAGCCGTTACGCTGGATAAAAAGTGAGTTTCGATTGAGAATTCGAACTGAGAGTATATTAGCTCTGTTTATTGCGAGGCATTTCGCTGTGTTGTTTTTCGTATTTGGAAGTAAATACGTGTGTAACCGTTGAATTTACGGTGATGTGTGATATTTGCTTAATTGCTGATGATTAATTTAGCAGTTGTTGACGATCTTCCCTGTACATAGTGTAAATAAATTTCCAGTATTCTTAATCAAGAACTGTGTCGTCCTTTCAAGAAAGTTGGAAGTCGCACCGGATCCGTTACACTATATACATGATATCGATTTATCGTTTTCTGATTTACCTGCAATTAAAATACCATCAATTTGTAAAAATCAGAAAAATAAAGTATTGCTATCTTTTTCTCTCTCTCTTATACATACATATATACATTCTTACTACATCCTTTAAGTTTTAGCAGATCTAATCTGCATACTGGACTCACGTTTTACGTAATAGAAAACGCATAAAATGAGCTACAAAAAAATTATTTTCTGGAAAACAAGAAGAGATCCCATGCTGCTTTCTTTTTCATGATGTTTTACACATAGCCAGGTACCATAATATATAAACGGTTTTTTTCCTAGTGATGCTGTTTTGAATTAATTGCGATCAAAAAAGCACAATTTTTGAAAATTTGAAAAATATCAGAGCATTTTTCTCTTAAAAAAAATTCAACCTCAAACAAATTTTGTGCCATTAACTCTCTTCATATTATAAACTTTCAGTATATGTTTACATTTTTTTTCGGGGAGTGACTTTTTGGGGGAAATAACGCAGGTTAAACTTGCGCGAAAACGGATAAAATTCATACTTTGCGACCCCTTATCTGAAGAAAGCAACAACCCCCAACCAAAATAACTATGAAGTCATCATCACTAGATACAGTACAACCGATAAATATGAACATAACCTTGAGGTGATGTTTCTGTCAAGAGCTATAGCGCACTGAAATACGACTTTTAGAATTTTTCTGAAAAAGCGCTGCAAAACCTCCAACTTTGGGAATTTTTAACGAGCGAAAAATTTTTTTTGGAAGGCTAAATATTTCAGAACGTTCACTTCTCATGACTTACTTTGACATATAAAAAAATTAGGAAAATCAAAAATGGTCACTGCCAAAATTTCCGTTTTTTGTCTGAATTTCAAAATAATGGCTCTTAATATGCATATCGCGTTACACCATTTTAACTGCATAACATTTGTTTCTTACGTCAAACTGAACAATAACAATCTTTAATTGTAAAATGTCTGCATTCCTGAACTGTTAAGTTTAACACTCGATGGAATTCTAATCTTCGCTTTGTCAGTTTTTTTGCTCCTTTCTTTTTTTAACCGACTTCAAAAAAGGAGGTTATGATTTCGTATTGCAGCTTTTTATATGTGTTTTCGAATTATTCCAACACTACTGGACCGATTTGAAGAAAAAAAATTTTTTTTTTTGTTTGGAATTGTATACTTCCCAGATGGTCCCATTGTAATTTGGTCTGGATCTGATAAGGAGTTCCGGAGAAATCCAAGAAACTTTAAATTTCATACGTCATGGTCACGTGGTGTTGCTGTGATCGGTGTATTTTCACACCTAAGGTTTTGGCTTTCTCTTGAATTAATTCTTAATTCTCGCGGCACATGGATGATTAATTTTCGCAACGCTGAGCTGCCTGCTAATTTATTATTATAGGTGTTACTAATGTATTTATTACTGCGTAGCAAAGCAGTAAATTAAACATATTTTGCTACTTTAATAGTTGAATCAATTTCCTTAATATTTTATTTACTAATAAATAACTTTATTTAAGCACTAAAATATAAAGTTCTTTATTTAATATTCCAATTTTTAAATATATTTAGTGTTCAATTGAGGGGGAATTGAATACAGAACACCCCTCCCCCACGATTTAATTTATATTCTTTAATAATATACATTATAACTGTGTATGATTTCTGAAGTTTGACCAATATTCTAGATTTCCTATTTCACGATGCCGCCAGTTCAATTTGAAATTAGGGTTACATTAATTAGGGCTTCAAAAAAAGGAGGAGGTTCTGAACTCGTCGGATTTGTTTTTTCTTTGTACAATGTTCCATAAATACTCGAAGGCACCTGTACCCAGGGGCGTGCACAGGGAAGGGGGAGGGACACCTGTTGGCCCGTGCCGGAGCCTGGAGGGGGCCCAACATTTTTATAACTAGCGGTGAAATATAGGAGTAAACAATATGGAGAGGGGCCCGGAAAAGTAATTTGTAATGGGCTCCAAAATTTCTGTGCACGCCCCTGCCTGTACCGATAAGGAAAAGTCTTTTTTTGTTTGAAACAGCATAGTTCCTCGACGGTCTAATGTTAATCAAGTTCAGGTTTGATGAAATTGAAGGAACTCTTCAAATATCATACTCACATTTAAATCGATTTGTACTTTATTAACTTTGTATATCGGTCACTTAGTGAACTGGTTTTTATGCTTTTTTTACTTTCTTCTATATCTGATGTATAGAAGAAAGTACTGGATTCGTGCAAATTTTCGAATTTCGAATTTTGACGGATTCGAACGTTTTGAGGTGTGCTGAGTCCATTTCGACCATTTTTACTTTCTTCTATATCTAATATATAGAAGAAAGTATTGGATTCGTGCAAATTTTCGAATTTCGAATTTTGACGGATTCGAACGTTTTTAGGTGTGCTGAGTCCATTTCGACCATTTTTGGAAAATGTCTGTCTGTGTGTGTGTGTGTGTGTGTGTATGTATGTGTGTGTGTGTGTGTGTATGTATGTGTGTCACGTCTGTGTGTGACCAGTTTTTTGTGGCCGCTCTACAACAAAAACTACCGCATGAAATCGAACGAAATTTAGTACACATATGTGCCCCTATGTGAACTTGTGCCCATTAGTTTTTGGCGCGAATTCCTCCAAGGGGGGTGGAGCAATGGGACGTTTTTCGAGTTACGCGTGCTTGCTATTCCTCAGGAAGTTACTGGCGGAACCAAACAAAATTTGGTCCATATGTTGGTATTAACAGGAACAGGTGCTGATTCAATTTTGGTGTCAATAACTCAAACGGGGGTTGAGCTATAGAACGTTTTTTGTCGTCAATTGTGACTGCTGTATCTCAAGAAATAATGAACGGAATGAAAGAAAAATTTATCGGCAAGTAGCCCTTAGTGGGTATAAGAACTGATTTTATTTTTGTGTCAACAGCTAAAAAGGGGGTAGCGCAATCACCCGTTCTTTTTTTCCATTTTGAGTGCCCTATCTCAAGAAGTAATGCTACGTTCTGGTTGAAATTTGGAATATATGTGAATCCATACGTAAACAGGCTTTGGTTCTATTTTGACGCCGATCGCTCCAAGAGGTGTTGATTTTTTTTTTTGCGAATAAAAATATTTTTATTAATGCAACAATAAGAAAGATAAATCGTAATAGATTGTCGTCTGCGTATTTCTCGTGATTTTAATTGTATGGAAATGATAGGAAATATTATCTCAATGATTTAAAATTTTTAACTGTTGCCATCTTATGTTTGTTAACAAATAAAATATTTGTAATTAATTCAAGCAAGGCTTTTAAAATAACTTTCAATTTTCGCTCTTTGCTTTGCTTTTGCAATAATTCATACATTGGAATGGTCGTCAAGTTTTTGCATGCGTAATTTTGTTTTTGTTGGGAATATTGCTTCCTCGTCAAGCATGGGGAGGGATCAGAAAAAAAAAAAAAA
This sequence comes from Uloborus diversus, assembly GCF_026930045.1. NCBI lineage: Eukaryota > Metazoa > Arthropoda > Arachnida > Araneae > Uloboridae > Uloborus > Uloborus diversus. Next base: position 90,700,868 of record NC_072735.1, read on the forward strand.
AGAAAAATATAGAAGAAAATTTCGTGATGGCCACAACATACTAGTTTGAAAATGTCTGTCTGTCTGTGTGTGTGTGTGTGTTACGTCTGTGTGTGACCAGTTTTTTGTGGCCGCTCTACAGCAAAAACTACCACATGAAATCGAACGAAATTTGGTACACGGATGTGCCGCTGTGTGAACTTGTACCCATTGGTTTTTGGCGCGAATTCCTCCAAGGGGGGGTGGAACAATGGGACGTTTTTTGAGTTTTGCGTGACTGCTATTCCCCAGGAAGTAACTGGTGGAATCAAACAAAATTTGGTCCATATATTTCCCCTAACAGGTACAGGTCTTGATTCAATTTTGGTGTCAATAGCTCAAACGGGGGTTGATCATAGAACGTTTTTAGTCGTCAATTGTGACTGCTGTATCTAAACAAATAATGAACGTAATCAAACAAAAATTTGATTACGTTCATTATTTGTTTTTCAATTTTGTTCAAAATTTGTTGACAAGTAGCCCTTAGAGGGTATAAAAAATGATTCTATTTTGGCGTCAGCAGCTCAAAAGGGGGTGGCGCAGTGGAGCGTTCCTTTTTTCCCATTGTGAGTGCCATATCTCAGGAAGTAATGCTACGTTCTAGATGAAATTAGGAATAAATATGAATCCATATGTAAACAGGCGTTGGTTCAATTTTGGCGCCAACCGCTCCATGGGGGCTGATTGTTTTTTAATTTGTATGAATAAAAATAGCTTTATAATTGCAACAATAAGAAAAATAAATCGTAATAGACTGTCGTCTGCGTTTATCTCGGGAGTTTAATAGCACAGAAATGATCGGAAATATTATCTCAAAATGATTTAAAATTTTTAACTGTTGCCATCTTGTGTTTGTTAACAAATAAATGTTTGTAAATTTTTTAAGCAAGGCTTTTAAAATACTTTTCAAATTTCATTCTTTGCTTTGCTTTTGAGATAAATCAGGAATTGGGATGGTCGTCAAGTTATGGCGTGCGTAATTTTGTTTTTGTTTGGAATATTGCTTTCTCGTTAAGCATGGGGTGGGATTAGAATTATAAGAAAGATATAGAAGAAAGTTTCGTGATGGCCACAACATACTAGTTTGTTTAGTGGTGGTTTTGTTTAGGGGTGGTCTAACTTAGGTTCCAAATCTTTGATTTACACGCGAAATTAGTCTTTAAAACTAAACCTATTCAGTTACGTTAGGTAGTAGTTTATAGGAAGCCCTGACTTCAAAAGGTTATTAAAAATTAAGAGATCGTATATAATTAGTTAGGTATTTAAAATAATTCATCGTATAGTAATTTAAATCAGTGTTTATTTTATAACTCGGTGTTTAGTTTAGTTGATTTTTGTATTGGAATTGTAAAATAAATTTCATTTCTATGTTTGGGTAGGTAATAGAATGTCAATGTAATCAGTTATGTTTTGCTTTTTAGTTCCTGGGTATTTTTTGAAGGCGGTTTTTTTTAATTCAAAAGTAATTTTCATAGTTGTAGAATATATGATTGCTTCTTCAAATCTGTACTTCAGAGACAGACTAGTGTAGGTCACATAATCGCTACTTTACAGGAGAACAGAAAAACGGTCGCTTGGTGCACACAAAGGATTGAGCTCGCGCTTTCTTAAAAAGGGTCTTTTTTTTTTTTTTTTTTTTTGATTAAGTTTATGCAGCTCGATGCAGAATGGGATTCTGCATACAATTCACTAATGAACGGAAATTCGCAATTTTTAGACTTACGTTAGTCTGACTGAGGAACAGAAATTAATATTGCAGATTTTATTTCGAGTTATACTTCATTTCGAGTACGTTTTGTTACTCATGTAAATATGTACTAGTGGTACCCGCACGGCTTTGCCCGTAGTAGAAAATTAAAAAGTCATTTGGTTCGCCTGTATATTTACAAATAATGGATGATGATTCTCGCCAATTTGCTATATTCATTTGCTCACCCATGTTATGGTAATTTGCACGTCCACGTTAGGGTAATTTACTCATCCACGTTATGATAATTTGCTCGATAAAATGCTCTTAAAATTGGAATAGAAAAATAACAAAATCGAACTTTGGAAAAATCGCTTCGAGGTGCTCCGCCCTATGCTACGAACTAATTTTGTGCCAAATTTCATGAAAATAGGCCGAACGGTCTAGGCGCTATGCGCGTAGCAAACAAAGATCCAGAGAGTTAGACCATGGCCCCACTGAATGCGCTGGCGCTTACCAGGCCTTGACAATTTTTGACTTTCCTGTGTTAAACCGGGGCAACTATTTCTGCACTTGAACATGGCCACACTAGATGGAAAAACTTCAAAACTTCATATTTGCCCATTCTGACCGCAAAGAGGCGCCACAAGCCACGGTTGCATCAACCAATCAACGACAAGTTTCAAAGCTTGTTTATTTTAATTAATAAATGAAACAGAAAACAAACATTAATATTTCGCAAGATGCTCAGAAATATACCGAATCAACCAATTCGAATGGAATCAGTAATGTTATTCAGCTGATTATTTAATGCGTAAATTGAGCATCTAAAGTTGGTTTGGCAATTTCTTTTAATTTAATTTTACATGCTCATTTATAGTTTGTGCTTCATTTGTTAGATTATTTTACGCTTAATGGAGAAACTTAATTATTCAGAGGATTATTTTTTATTTTAATGGACTTTTTGATTTTGTTTCTAGGCTTGCTTCGCTTATAAGTCTTTAAAAAGACAAAATAGTTCATGGTATCGCCAAATAAGTACTTTATATGTAACTTGAAATAGTCCATGACAATAAATAAAATTGAAACTAATCGCCACCTTAAAAAATGCACCGCTACGTACCTATAACGGAAAATTACCCCCCTCCCCACCCTTTTTTTATTTTAAGAAATGCTAGATATTTAGAGCTGCTCCTAATGTTATACAATTAGAAGAAGATGACAAAAATTTGTAAGCAGATCTTAGACTCCTGCGGATTCTTGACGATCTACTGTGTGTGTGTATTTTATTTTTCCAACAGAAAATTCATATCCAAATTTTCGCCAAACTTGGCGATCAAATATCTTACAAAGTTTCTAGTTCAAAGCTCCTTTCTCATTCATTTTTCAAGTGTAGAAAACAGTTTTTTTATGACTAGAATTCAATGTTTACGGGATTTTACATCGCTAAATATTTTAATTTTCTTAAAAATACAGTCGATTTGCGATAACTCGAAGTCCGAAACATTACTATAACTAGAAATTTTTATCAAGTCCCTACTTTTTTGTCTTTAATTCCATTCTAATTATTATAAATAACTCGAAGTTAACTTCTTTCAACTCGAAGTTTTTTCCAGGATTACTCGAAATTTATTTCGAAAGAACGAAAAAAAAAAAGAAAGAAAGAAAGAAAGAAGTGACTATGGGAGAATAATTATTTCACCTTCATTTCCAATCCGAATTTGAAACGAACGAAGATGTGCACATTTCCTGAAGTAGAATCAGCTCTATTCAAGCGGTTCCAGCATGCTTTTGATTTTTTTCTATCAATACATTTGATTAAATTGTGCATACTGTGCTAAAAAACTTAAGTTCTATAATTTTGTCTGTTATATGTACATATTAAAGCATTCGATGGTTTTTAGTATTAAAATATCAAAAACCAAAACTATCGTTAAGTCAAACTTTCGATAAGTCGAAGTTTTCCATCTTTCTTTTTTACATTCGAGCTATCGCAAATCGAATGTATGTTTAAAAATATCTTTAAAATGGCAAATAAAAAAAATCATATCATTGTTTTGCTTTTGCAAAGACAAAATAAATTTTGTACGGAACTCTCCCCTGCTAGAATTTTACAAAATATCAACAGTGTTGATATTTTGTAAAATAATCTGTTCCACATTTTTTTAAAAAAAATTAGTTTCACAAATTCATGTGTAGATATTTGAGGAGTTTCTTTCCCTATTGCATGTATTTGTTAAATGTTAAAAATAAATTTTAAAAAATAATAATAATTTGAATTTTGGCTGCTTGAGTTCGAATAAAGTTATTCATGATCATGAATTGCAATAGGATCCTACTCGTTGGGTTTCTTGTTTCTACAAATGGAATGAAATGGAAATGACCAAGAAATTTGCACCCGTCATAATATGACTGTTGATTTTCTAGAATAGGTAATATGAGTCTGTAAATAAGATAAATATTTTATGGCCGAATCTGACCTTTATCATAAAAATTATTATTTGCGTGAACACTTTATAACAATTGAAAAATATATTGAAGTAATAGCACCTGGGATGCTAACGGTAAGGTGGGAGCCTGGGGGTGGGGATAGAACCTGAACTAAAGTGAACGCTCTCCGATCTGTGCGCCTTCCGATGTGTGTATGTACACTCAAACCTGTTTTTGTGCGGACTTTTTTTTGTGTAGTTTATAAAAATTATTTATAAAACGAGCGAAAATTTTTAAGGGTTTTTTTTTTGAAAGAACATTTTTAAAATCATAGGATCTGACCATTTTTTAAAATAACTTGACTAAGTTTAATATTTAAAAAATAATGCATTAATCGGTGCGCTTTCATTGTTTACGCTTCTGCAGATGACATCACAAATGATGAAATGCCATTCACTGATGTCACTCACAGAGCACAATATTCAATTAGTTTCTTTACTCACAAGTGTTGGCAACTATATGATTGATAGTAAGCGTAGAGTGCAATATGTAATTCGCTTCTTGATCATCATAACGTAGAAACGCGGTAGACAGATGCGCCAAAATACATCATTTGTGACGTCATAAAGACCACGCCTTATTTTCAAAATCAGACATTTAACAAATTAAAAACTAAGCTACGGAAAAATGAAAGCTTTTTCTAGCTCCATGTTATTTTTATTTATTTTTTGATTATGCTATGAATTTCCTTTTGTAAGGAAAAAAAATCTGCACTTTTTCGAAATAGCTCTTGTGCACTAAACATTTGTGCATCTCTATGCGTATTGTGCACTAATATACTACTAAAATCTACACTAAAGTTATTATAACATGAGATGTGTTAAAAATGGAAGGGGAAAAAGATAAATTACATTATTTTGGTGTCGGTAAAATATTGGTGCGAGAACCACAGACACGTCGTAGAACCATGTATTAGTCACACTCTGATTTTGAATGTTTTTAAAATTATGTAAATGGTTCATTTTCTCAAATTGCCATCATATTTTTAACTTTTCTATTGTTCTTCATTTGAAAAAGAATATTTCTAATCAGGCCTGTCAAGTGGGGATATCACGGGGGGGGGGGGGGCAATTATGACACCCCTAAATTTTACAAACATACTAAAATTAGACATTATGCTTGTTTTTTTCCCGAACACAAAACCTTTGCCCCCCCCCCCCCCCCCCGCGAATTTTTAAATGTCGGACCTGTTCCCAAGCGTACATTTTTAATTAAATTCTATTCGTTGTAAAATATACACTACATTACGAGTGAAAAGAATGGCAATTGTTAACGTAAATTCCTATACCCCCCCCCCTCTAATCCCCATCAAGGTCAAAAGGGGCAATGAATGTCTCTCAAGTTTTGCGAAATGAATGTATTTACAGATTGCGGAGCGTGTTTTTTTTTCGATGTAATTTATTGAGCAGAAAAAAAAATTCGCATGTAAATGAGCATGTAAAATTAGAAATGAGGGCTGCCTGCCATATATCATCAATCTTAGAACTGTTGTATCCAAAAAGGAAACCCCAAGGGATTTTCAATAAAAAATTTGAAAATTATTCAAAGCTTTTAAAAAAAAAAGTTTGAAAAAATATATTAAGAATTACGCATTAATATTAAAAAAAATCATATGTTTTCTGTGTTTAGTTAAAATTTTTTATTACGCGTAATTTTTGATATAATATTAAAATAATGACAAGAAATGCTCTTCACCTTTGTAATACAATGTTTATTCAGCACTTTTTCTCTTCATTCCTTTTTTTGAAATTGAAATTTTCGTCAAATGACGTACGCCCGACAATAAGTCGAGAAATCACGTATTCACAGATGCCAAAGCGCCAACGCTCACAATCACGCCAAGTGGAAACAAAAACAGGGGTAGCCAGTGGCGCCCTCTTTGTTGCCATGAGTTTCAGCGATTGCCACGGCCGTTAAGTATTCAGTGGGGCCATGGTTAGACACACAGACTTTCAGCTTTATTAAAGCCTTTTAATAAAGATAAGTTAAACATTAGCGAGGTTTGAATTTGAGTTCAGTCGCGGAACTGTAGTATCGATGGCAGTGTGAAACATAAACGTGTCTTTTGATGAGGGTGCAGCTAATGAGTGTACATAGTGTAGCAAAAGCTAGTTGTTTTTCTTACATTAAAACTATACTGGCAAAGAAACACCTTTTACAAAATTTATTTACCTTCAACGAACTTTAAGGCGAAAAGTTTTTTTCCCTGAATTAACAGTGCTCTGGTTAAAAAAACAACTTTTACAGAATTCATTCATGCTTTTGGTCGAGCACTACTATATCAGCGTTGCTCAACATTTTTAAACCGCAAACAGGTAAAAATTTGAAAAAAATTCACGGACTGGTGGTTTTTATTATTAATTTATTCATTGTTTTCCTGCAAAAATAAATTTTGTAAGACTGTTGTACTTGCGATCAATTTCAATAAAAATGGGTAACAAAAGCAGTTTAGTGACGTAAAGTATCAAAATTTTTAAATATCTTCCCCCTCCCCCGCCCCCAAAAAGACAGGTCTCCCCATGACCTTACATGTATTATAGGGCCCTCTTCCTGGATCATAACGCGGGCCTCTTCCAGTTCATTTAATCTTTGAATTTAAACTTACAGTACAATATCGATTATCTTGACCAACTGGGCCAAAGCCAATCCGGATAGAGCCGCTACATAGACAGACCGACGCATCAGCTTAAGTTCAGCCATTTTGGATCGGATTTTTCATTGTTGCACTGCTTGGGTTACCACAGCACAGTTTCGGGATTCGCCAAATTTGCCGAAAATAATACTTTATTTCATAAACAATTCACGTTCCGCTAATAATCGCTAGCATTGAACAATCACCAAACGCGAACAATCGCCAGAAATTACAACCAATCAAACTCGCGCTCCGATCCAAAAAGGCTGATCTTAAGCTGATGCGCCGGCTCGTATATATAGGGGCCTTAAATCCGGATGACCAGGAAATATGGATAATAAGCAAACAAATCTTTGAATAAGAAAACATTACAAGTAACTAAAATTAAAAAAATTTAAAACCCCCGACTGAGTTGCAAATGTAAAATCAAGAGGGAAAATTGAAAATCCTTTTAAGAGCCTTACGCTGTTAAAAATCAATTACGAGTATTTTATTTGTTTTCAAATAGTAACTGGCACCAGATAAAAATTTTAAATCATTGCGTTATGTTTAATTTCCTTGTATTTGTAAGGTTTTCAAAATTAATAATCCTCGCTAATAAATCTAATCATGCGTAATGGAGAGTAGGGACTCTGTGTCCACACCTCATCACAACACCGCGCCTAGGCACCAAAAGAAGAAGAAAAATTTCCTTGTCTGCCGACAATGAATACGGTTACCAAGCGTGTAAATAAAGGCTTAGCCGTACTCAAAATCTGCTTTAAAAAAAGTCATAATTCGAATTCTATATAACATGAAAGTTCCAAACACATTGTATCAGACGCAGAAAAAAAATCTCTTTATTTTAGCATTACATTTTTAAATTTTTAAATATTTTTTCACTGCAAAAATCGTAAAAAACCTTTTCGAGGTTTTTAAGTAACATCTTCGTTAATTAATGTCATTCAAAGACTCAAGCTAGCTTAGAGCACTCTCGATCAACTCCAAAATTTTTCTGTAAAATCGGTCCATCCGTTTAGACGATAGAGTGCCACAGACAGATGCACAGATACACAGAAACGTCAAACTTAACCTCCTTCTTTTGTGTGTTGCGGGTTAAAAATACATATAAATAATTTTTCACATCACTTCTTAAATTATTCTATTGTGTTTTGTTTCAAGCGCGAGAGGGGTCTGAATGAAGCACGGTTACACAAATGCTTTATTACCAATAGATCGAAATGAAAACCGAATATTTGGCATGCTTAATGGTTGCGTTCTTGCTGTCAAAATTAAGAGTTTTTATTTCTGCACATTTCATTTCAAAAAATCAACAAAATGGACCCGAATAAACGATGTTAAGTCTGTACACATATAGTAAGTTTTATCTCATATTTCTCATTCCGTTCCCCTTTTTTTCCCTGGCCCCACTGCTTCAGTGGCGGATCCACAGGGGGAGCGCTTAGGACGATCGCCCCCCCCCCCCAAAAAAAAAAGAAAAAAGTTTGTAAATTCGAAAAAAATCCGGGAGAAGGTCTCTAACCCTTCCCCCCATTCCGCCCAACACATCACAACAAATCGCCTACAACTGTATTTTTACGACTTTAATTCCAAAAATTTTCCTCTCGCCAATGTCAAAAAAATTTGAATTTTTTGGAGCTTCAATTTCGAAAAAATCACCGGGGAAGTTTTTTTGAGTTCCATCCCTTTATCTAATACTGCCAAAGTTATAGTAAAAATTACGTTTTTAAGACTCCAGTTCTAAAAAACTTCCACAGGATAACTATAAAAACCTCACCCTTTCCTAACATCACAAAACAATCTTAAACAATGTTTTTAGAAATTAAATATCAGCATATTTCCGGGCTGTGGCACATCCAGAAAAATTTTCTGGGAGGGGGTTTTTGAAAACGAAAAATGTTTTTTGCTTTCTTTCTCCTTCATTTATAATGCGAAAATATTTTTCAATACAATTTTAATTAAGCAGCTCCTGTGGCTTAGTATTTATTCATTTATTTTATTCGCTTAAAAAATAATTGCCAACTAGTATATTGATATCACAATTAGGATGAAATGAAGAAAAGGGGGGGGGGGGGTGCGTGAACAAGAATAATAGTTTTGATTACCTTTATTTTAAACTTATATTTATTTTTCGTGAGATCATTCAAAAACTCTTCTTTTTTATACATCAATGTCTTTATGAATGTCAAATGCTTGCTAATAACTGTTTTTTTTTTTTAAATGAGAGTCAGGAGGGTGCCACAAAAATAAAGTATGGTAGGATTTCTCTCTCTGCTAAAAAGGTTTCTCTATAAAAGAGATTTCTGCAGTGCTGAAAGTGCTGATGAGCATGATCTCCTTTTATGCTTTATTAAGACCATTTTAGCCCTCTTATAAAAGTAGGGGGTGCTCATCACGAAATATTACTCGTATGTTTAAGGAAATTAGAAAGTGATTTGTGATTGCTTCCCCGATCAATAAGCAGTAAAATATTTTGTTAAAACCTACCTCGCTTGCCCATGTCCTTTTTTTCCTCACCTTTCAACATTGTTCAATGATCGTCTAAAAACTGCGTTTTTTTGGATCTTCTACATCGAAACATTTCCCTGGAAAAGTTTTGAACTCCATGTCTTCTAATACTTCATCAAAGGTGGTCCACCAATTGCGTTTTTAGGACTTCAATTCAACATCACTAAAGATATCTAAAGTTGCGTTTTTGAAGCTCTAATATCAACAAAAAAGGCTAAGGGCAATTCCCGAACCTTATCCTTTCCCTTCAAGCCATCAAAAAGGACAAACAATTGTGTTTTCGAAAACATAACCTTAAATTTCATAAATTTCCGTAAAGGGACCTCATCCTCCCTTCCTCCTATTAACCACCAAAGTGTCTAAAAATGCGTTCCTAACAAACATTTTCGGGGAGAGCCCGCAAACTCTTCTACTTATGCACGAATATTAAACAGCTCAATCAACAAAACAAATCCATAACTATCTTCAATTTCACAAATGCATTTTTTCGTATTTCATTATGTTTGGTACGAAAGCTGGTAAAAAGAGCCATCTTGAGTTTTATTTTTCCCCTATTTTTTTATTCTCGCGGTATTCGAAGCACTTATAACTTTCCTTCAAATTTTTTTAATCAAATAGATTATTCGAAAAAACAAAACACGTCATGCTTTAGTTCTTATAACTTTTTTTTTTTAATTTTCATTAGTCGCCCCCCTCCTACATTGCATTACTCATTCGCTCCTCCCAACAGGATCGTCTGGATTCGCCACTGCATCGTTCGTGCCTCTTGGCCTCCCCATGTTGGGGCCATGGCTTGCCCATTGAAGTAGGAATTAAAGTAGAAAGCTCTCGATCAGTCCAACCCGGTCAAAAGCTATTCATTGAAAAGTACATCACTTCTACCAATCGTGTAAAAATCAATAGAAAAATCGTCTGAAATACTCACTTCGTCCTCGAGTTCTTGAGTGAGTACAGGAGGGACGTTCAGTAACCATTCCTGGAGCACTTTCTTCGTAGCCCGAATGTCGTCAAATTGAACCTCTAAACGATCCAGTTGATCCACTAGAGCCCTAGAATACAACATATAATCTCAAATAAGCCTCGTTAAATAAGTACAAACATAAATGAAAATATTTTAATAGGGACGATGTCGACGAAGGTGCGGGTAAATAGAATAAAATTACTTCTGTGTAAGCTCATTTGGGTTTTGATAAAGCTTGAGTTACGGGGTGGTCCAAAAAAACATGATAGAAAGTAAGCGATTATTGTGAGTAAGAAACATCCTGCAAAAGAACATGGAAACTATTGCACTGAATGAAAATATGACGCTTGGCATACAAGACACTCGAAATGTTTACCGTCCCCGACCATATTTATCTTTACTAATAATGAAACTGAAAGTCTGTGTTTATGGATGGCTAGATGTCTGTATCTATGTTACGCGCATAATGCCTATACCGTTCTGCTGATTTTCATGAAATTTGGCACAAAATTAGTTCGTAGCATAGGAGCACCTCGAAACGATTTTTCGAAAATTTGATTTTGTTTTTTTTTCTATGATTTTATTTTTCCCATCATTGGTGGCTTAATTCCTAAGCACCGATCGAATTACCACACCATGGACGAGTAAATTACCGTAACACGGACGAGCAAATTACCATAACATGAACAGGAAAATTAACATAGCATATTGGCGAGAAATTCATCATCCACTGTTAGTTAATATACAGGCGAACCAAATGACCTTTTAATTTTCTACTACGGGCAAAGCCGTGCGGTTACCGCTCGTAGTGTTATAAAGCCGGTTCCGAAACTGCTTGCACAAACAAAACTAGTGCCATTCGGGCGTGGAAAATCCTCATCTCAGTGTTTTCTCGTCCCTGTATCCACAAAAAGTAACGTTGAAAAATGCCATAACATCGAAGAAGGTAATTAGTCCGATATTCATTGACGCTCCGGCTACAAGAGTGAAGTATTAGGAATTGCTGGAGCGTCACTTTGGCATTGAAGCTACTACTGGTTCTTGCTAAAACTTCTTATAGAGGTTCTAGTTCTTGCAGGGTGGGACTTGTCCCCAGAGAACTGCTGATGTCTTCACGTGGCTCGAAACGACGTTTATTCTACATGATTTGATTGCATTAATTGCAGAGAAATTCATAGGACGCGGGAGAGAGTGCCACTCCGCCCTCTTCATACAGACCGAACCTAAATCAATGCGACTTTTTTCTTATGGGGTTACACCAACAATAGAATTTTTACGCAACCCACTGATTCAATGAACGACCTGGAATTAGCCACGATGCAGTAGTTGGTCTCGACACACTCCAACAAGTTATAGAGTTTCAGAAAAGGTTTTATAGCGCTATAGTCGGGGATGGTAGACATTTGGAGCGTCTTATATATTAAATGTCATTCATATCTTTATTCAATAAAATAGGTTTCGTGTATTCTTGTCGTTTGTCTTTTTTCTCCAACGAGCGTTTACTTTCTATCATGCTTTTTCGACCACCCTGTCTATATTAAGCCAAATGATACCGAAAAATATTCCGGATGGAACACAGCCTGTAATCTCTATCGAAAAATAATTTTGACATAAGAACTTCTTTCGGGCACAGTTTGGCAAAAAAAAAAAAAAAGCTTAAAACCGCCGTCAACGTACAATAAAATTTCGTATTAAAAACAGAGTTTAGTTCTTACTTGGTCTCCAGGTATCTAGGTAGTTCGGAATCGAGGGCTGAGAGCGGGAAAAGCTCCATGCTGAGGGGCACCCCTTTCCCGTTGTTAACGAGCTGCGTCTGCTCGGGGAATTCTTCCACCAACTCCATGAGAGATTCCATGGTGTTGGGTACCCCCTTGATGGGCACAGTCGCGTAGTAGTTGATTTCCAACGAGGACGAGTCCTTGAGGTCCTCTTGAAGGCGAGAGAAGTTACCTGGAAAAGGGTTAGAGCTATCGAGTGTTGCCAGAATATTAAACTGGTTGATACATTTATTTTGCATAAAAGACGATGTGTTTGACTCTTGTACATCCATATACAAATCTAGACATACTCAACATCGAATCTTCGCTAAATTTAACACGGAGGTACTTCGAAGCTTAAGTTGTTCACTTGGGGGAGGAGGGGTTAAAAATTAAAAAAAAAAATCTTTAGCGTTCTAAATTTAACTACCTAAAGTTATGAAATAGCACCTTTCTACATAAACGACGTTACGTATCATTTGGAATTTTTTATCATGTTAAAGCCTATAAACAAATTGCACACGATGAAAATTTGTCAGGATTCGAAGATAATAAATTAGAACAAACATTTGAAAAATTGTCTCCTATTAAACGTAATTGAAAAGGTTCAATTCAGAACTCAATTCTACTACTACCACAGAATCCATGCAATAAAACTAATAAATGGTACTACATTATAATATAATCATATAAAGCAGCGTACATAGACTTCGATACCCCCCCCCCCCCCCAAGATTTATAAGTGTTCCCTCCCCATGAGATTTTTTTCAATTTAAAAAGTGTTATTTTTCACAACGAGCTCCCTCATACTTTTTACGTCCTCTCCCTGCCCGTGGGAGTGTGAAGGTGCTATGTACGCTAATACATATTGCCCATTGCTTAATAGATTAAGTGTCAAAACCAAAAACCAAACCCGGTGGCGCAACAGCCTAAAAGGGTCAAGACTTATTGCGCTCATCTCAGTTTTCCTGAGCAAGGGCTCCAGGGTGCAAGGCAGATGTTCCAGCTAGGTGATCAGCCGAAGACGGAACCACCAGGGTTTAGTTCCCAAGCACGTTTGGCACTCATTTTAATGACCCACAGAAGGGCTGAACCGGCCGTGCCCAACCCGGGAACTGAATTCAGGCCTGCAGCATAGAAGCACAAAGCGCTACCACTGAGCCACAAAACTTCACATTATAAGTCATGTAATTAGAAATTAATGAGAATGATGCATTTTTTTCGTACTTATATTGATAAAATTCATCCTCTTAATTGTCTTAGAGAAATGTAATACTAAGAAATATCCGGTAACCCCAGATAATACGCAAATTAAGATAATAAGTTGTTCGACTTTATGATTATACTAGTAACATTTCTTAAATGCAAAACAATGGTAAAAGTATTGGCTGAACAAAAGTTGCCCAAAAAGTTTTTGCGTGTAATAGATACTTAAGAAGTATTGTTCACCAAAAAATTCCGATGAATTAGTTATAGGTCACAGCTTCGAGAGCCTTCAGTCAAAGTCATGTGCTGCAATATCTAAATGATGCTATTTGCAATGCAACTTAAAAAAAAAAAATTCTAGATATTTTATAGGGATTTCTTCTGGATTTACCTTCGATGCCTAGTCCGAACGATCCTGAATCTGCTTGAAGGTTTGCCTGGACTTTTGCCCGGATCATTTCCCTGTCTGCTGCGTTCTTAGCTGTGAAGCGAAGTGAAGCAACCATATCTCCACCATAAGTGATACTTCGAACATAGTGAGTCCCGATGTCCTGTAAGTCTAAGATTTTCCATCCAGGACGAGGCTCAGCTCTAGATGGCAAAGTCAACGTCTCCTGCAAGTGAATTAGACGAATTCCAGAAATTTTACGGCAAATTTTAACAAACAAGTAATGCTTATTCATATGAGAATTGAAGGAATCACACTTGAGACGAATGGTGCCAATGCACCATCAAATTATATTTCTCAGTTTCAATTGAAATCAATTAGAGTTTTGTAATCTTAATAAGAAAACCCAAGTTCGCAGCAAAATGCTTTGTTCAATTACTAAGAATGAAATAGTACATTATGAGTACAACATCAACTTTTAGAAAAGTGGATGAGCAAAACATATTTGGAAACGGAGGTTTTTACACAAAGTATATATTAAGTACATTAAATAAAAAATACCGCAGAAACATACAAACTAGTGTTGCGAATAAAAGCTTACTTTCAATAAATATAGAATGACAATTGATGAAGAAATACTTCTTAATGAGAATATTAGCACTGTTAATCTTGTCAAAGTAAGTTATATTGCTATTTGTATACACAATTTTATTAAAAATATTGTGAGTAAAAACGCGCTTTAAAGTAGGAGCTGTATATGCACGGGGTTTGACACAAGATGTTTTGATGTTGCAAAATATCGGGTACCACCAGCTCTCTTACTTCATATTTTTTAATACATATTTCAGTCTTGTTAAGCACTTGCGCTACAGCATCTGTTTCAAAGAGTCATTTTTCGTGAAAGAGATTGCCCAAATGACAAACAATGCAAAATCTAACGAATACAGTCGAAGCCCGACTTACGTGAGGGATGCGTTCCAAGACTATTCGCGTAAATCGAAATTTCGCGCTGTAGAAAAATGTATGTATACAATTTTTTAGAGACATACCAAAATCTTTTAGGCACTTATAAACACCCCCTCAATTGTATATTACCGTTTCTTACATTAAGAACTCAACTTTTACTGTAGGTATTTGAAAAATGGAAAAAAAAGCTGTTTTATTTTACATGAAATACTTTAAGGTGCACAAAATGAATGATTAGTGGAAGGGAAAGACCTAAATAAAACAACACGGTACACACAGTATGTAATAAGAATAAAATTCTGCACTATAATCAGGGCTCCCAACACATTTTAGCTTCAGAAAAGGGTAAAAGAGGACCATTTTCAATCAAAAAGGGGACTAAAGAGGACCAGTTAGGATCAAAAAGAGGACCTTGGGAGGACCACTCAGAGTTAAATCCATGGAAGCACCAAAAGGCAAATTAGTTGCCAGCTGCTAAATTCGTGAAGATAATTCGTTAATTAACTATAATAATGAGAGATACAATTCGTTTATCACCTGTGAAACTGATCTCTTTATCCATTGATAGAGTGCATAACATTGGGGGGGGGGGGCACTTAGTTCAGCATTTAAAGCAGCCTCTTTAGAACTAAATAGGCATAATGATACATTTTGACTTGAACCAGGGATGCTGGTAGTCTCACTAAAGGATAGGTGATGCTGCTCAGCATCTTTAATTAGTTTTAAATTATTTTTATGTTTTTCTGTCTTTTAATGCTTCTTAATATAGTGTTATCACACACCAAACAAAAAACTTTATTCTCTTGTTGTTTTCCCCAGTCTTTAATTTTGTTCCCATTGTCATCAGTTTCATCTAACTATTTGTTGAGAAATTTGCACTTCCTCATGACTTACACTGAAATCTAAAAAATATTGTTTTGATTTTCAACAAAGTTACAACTGAGTTTATAGTAAAATTATTTTATATTTTAAATTTAATCTCTTATCACAGGGTTCATACCCTTTAGGGAGAAAAAAATTTAAGCACTTTTCAAGAGTAAAAAAATATTTTTCAAGTTACTACCCTAAATTTGCACTATATACATGCAGATTTCATTTAATGCTAACATATAAATAAAAGAAAGTAATATAAAAAGTATAGGAAAACAAACTGCTTTTTCTACAAGAGACACTTTGATAAAAGATCTACTGTATTGAAAGTTTTCCTAAAAATGTCTGAAATACTTAATCACAAAGAGAAGCAGATCACATGAGGCTTAGTTTTGCAATTTTCATATTCAAAGTATATTTTCAAGAATCATAAAACTTAGATTTAAAAAAAAACTCCATGATTGCAAGACCATCAGTGCTTTGAACTTTTATGGGGGGGGGGGACTAATTCCCCTCTTTAGCAGGCATCATGACAATGAAAAAAAATGTACAAAAATTCACCTTTATAAAATTTTATAATTCAACTTTGTTTTAAATACAAACACTAAGTTAAAATGTTATGCACTCAATTGTTTACATTTAATATCCCCCCCCTATAAAAACAGTAATAACCGAAAGTAAGCTAATAATAATTAAAATTAAGTTTGCAAGTTAAGGTTGAAAAACTAAAAATTTGAATTTGAAAAAATATATCAATTTTTTTAATTATTTAAATAAAAATTAAAAGGAGTTAATCTAATGCAGCATGTCAAAACAACTTCAAATTGCCAAATATATAAAAATATTTACTAGATGCAAAACGATTGAAAGCTCAGATAAGCAAATTTTCACGAACCAAGTTCAATTTTGGCATATTTCCCATAAAATTAATTTGTTTATTTTCTACTAAATTAAACATAAGACATGCTAATCTCAGATAGCAAGTGGGAAAATAACAATCGATTGGGCAAAATATTTTAATATTTTCATGATGCAAAAAGATTGAAATTTCAAACACTAAAACTCATTTTTCGCGAAGTCCGAGTAAGTTCAATGTTGCCATGATTTCCAAAATAATTACTTTGTTAATTATTGAAATTAAACGAAAAATAAGTTAATCTAAAATAGTATACGTCAAAATAACTTCCTATTGTCATAAACATCAAAATATTTACAAGATGCAAAAGGATTGAAATTTCCAACGCGAGAAGCAGTTTTCCGCGAAGTTCGAGTAAGTTCAATGTTGTCATGGTTTCCAAACTAATTCCTTCGTTAATTATTGAAATTAAATGAGAAATAAGCTAATGTAAGGTAGCACATGTCAAAATAACTTCCAATTGTAAAAAACATCAAAATATTTACAAGATGCAAAAGGATTGAAACCTCAAACACGAAAGCAATTTTTCGCGATACTGCATATCGAACCTACGTTGAGAAAATTGCACTGATGAAATATTTTCAAAAGAATTACAAGCAAAAGTATGCTTTAGATTGCTTGTAATGATTTTTAAAAGAATTCAAGCAATAAAGATACTTTTTATACTTTTTCAAGGCTTTCAAGCACTTGGAAAATAAACTTTTTTTTTTCATGAACTTTTCAAGGCGTAAAATTTACGAGCATATGCACCTGTAAAAAAAAATGGCGCATACGCCACGAGATTACTTCCGAATTTATTTGCAAAAGGGGTGGTTCATAGCAGCGTTACTATTACAGTCAACGCCTGACATAAGTCCCAAGGGACCGGCTAAAACGTTCCGAGTTATGGGAAGTTTCCACAACAGTCTCAAGAGCTTGGGGTCCAATGAAAACTTTGAGATAAAGGAATATTCGAGTTTCGAGATGGGAAAGTTCGTTCGTTATTGCAATCGTAAGGCTGAAATTCCGAGAAATATCGGTAGCACCCTGCTTCGCGATTCGACGTCATAACTAATCCCAAAACCTCTTTTTTATGAATTTCCATGCTGCAGCGGTTGAAGAAGGAGTAATGACGTTAATCTAAAGCGAAATAATACGGGAAAGTCAGGTTAAGGCGCCGCGGACGCGTGTTTGGGTGTACAGTATCTTTTAACACAATGGAAAACTTTTAAAATCTGATATTTAAGTAAAAACAATATAAAAGCGGACTAATCGGACCAAAATGTTAAAAAGCGGTCTAAAACGGACTTAACCCGAAAAAGCGGACTTTGGCGGGAAAAGCGGACCATTTGGGAGCCCTGTATAATAGTACTGTACAGTAGATGCAGTAATAATATTTATGAGTTAAAAAATCAAGATGATGATGATTTATGCCCCATTATCAGATCGTTATCTAATACCATTTTAAATACGCTTGCTCCGTTTTTTCCTTTATAACGTTTCCATTTATAGTAACAACCACCTTACTTATCTATTCAATCCATAATACAAGAGCAGCTTCCATTTTCATAATATTTACTTTACTTAGACATTACTCTGCAGGCTTCAATATTGAAACTAAGTTCTGAACTTTTACGGATTTCGTGCTACCGTCGACGTTCTGTAGTTGTTCAAGCATATCGAGAATCTTAACACTTTTTTTTTGTCAGAAACTTTCTTTTTCATCCCATCTTCACAAATTTTAGATGAAACTGCACACTAAGATGGCATTATATTTCATCAACTTTTGTATTTTGAATGTAAAAAAGATAAATGAAAGATAATGAGTGGTTATTTGATGCACTAAGCCCGATGTGTAATCTAATTTGGTGTGAGAACTTTCGCTGTCAGTGATGCTAAAGGGATGTAATAATATTCCCGAAATCAGTATTTAGTAACCAATAACGAAGCCGATACTTTCTTCGAAAACAATTAGTGTTCTAGACTCCAAATTCGCGTTAGCTATAAACTCTATACTCGTGAAAAATTCGCGTTATAGCCATTTCGCGTAAGTCAAATCGCGTTGTAGCGGGAGTCGACTGTATAATAATTGCTTTCCATTTCTGGATGTCCTCGTTTCTCGAACTGAGTCTGTCTTTGAAACTACGGTTTATCGCAAACCTTTTGCTGTTTCCTTAACCCCACATAGATTATCGTCTCACCCTCCTAATCAAAAATATTCAGCTTTCAACACATTTGTCTATCGTGCAATGAATATTTGTTCTTCACCTGAGCTTTTTAATGCGGAACTTAACTATGTCAGAGCTGTGGCTGTTGATAGAAACTATCCGTCCACCTTAGTTGATTCCATTTATAAAAAACTTTGCAAAAAATTTCAAAATATTGTTCTTAATAGAACTTTTAACACTAAGAATTTAGTTGTTCTGCCTTTCTTCCCTGGTATTAGTTTTCAGGTTGCTAAGATTCTGAAGCAATTCCAATTCCAAGTGGTGTTTTTTCCCATCAATAGACTTTCGTTCTCTTCTCTTAAAGATTCTATTCACTCACTTAATTGTTGTGGAATCTATAAAATTGTTTGTAATTGCGGACTCGGATACATCGGACACACCCGCCGCACAGTGGTTCAAGGGCGGAAAAAATGCCATTTTTAAGTTTTAAGATAAAAAATATTTCATGCCGTAATTACTTAGCTCTTGAGTTGTAGTAACTTACTTCATTAGAGTTTTTTGAGAAAAAAAATTCGTTTTTACAAAAATAAGCCAAGATTGTTGAACAATTATGTTTTTACTTTTTTCGGACGTACGCTTTATATTTCAGTTTTAATTCATTCGTTCAATAAAAAGGATTAAAATTTAATAAAAGTCATTTCTGATTAGTTTTTCACACTTATAGGATGCATATTACATCGTAGTTAAAAATAAAAAATTCATGAAAGTTGAGAACTACTTGAAATAAAAAAACATAATTTTCTAAAAAGTATATTAAAAAATTATTGTGGTATATACTTTTATCGGCGGCTTCCGGTGGGCTAAAATTTACATATATCAATAGTTTAACCCTCCCTGTAAATAAACAACAACATTTTAGCTGCGACTGCAGTCGTGGCAGATGTTTTGTTAGATTTTCGCTATTTACAAACACCAATATTGTAAGCTAAAAATAAACCGTAACATTATGACGGGGCTAAATTGCTTTTTTTATCAAAGAAATTGGTCATCAAACTTGACATGTCCCAGACTAACGCATGTGACAGTTTCACTACTTTGCGGGAGAGCCTAAAAACGTTTGTTTACTGTTTCCGAAAGTTAGGGATTTTGAAACATTCATCAATAAATATTAAGGATTTTTTTAACAGATTTACGTTGTTATGGCTTAATACGGAGCATTATTCTATATGCAATGAAGCAGTAACCTGAAAATAACAATTTTCGGACCCGTTTAGTATGGCTTTAAAGAAGATATATATGAGAAAGGAATTTTTAAAACTCATACAGAATTCTATGTTAAACTTTAAATAACCATTCTGTTCATAATACAGTGAAATTATAAAATCATCAAACGTTTGAAATTTCTGATTTCCTTTTCGAAATCATTCTAGTATAAAGCTGTTCTCAGTTTGTCAACATTGCCAGAAAGTATTGTTCGAGGGTAAATAAACCTTGTAAATAAACCTTCGTGTGGCATACAACTGATTTAATTTAAATGAGTCATTGAATCCAAAGTAAATACAACATCTTCCAGTATTGAAATACTTTGCAAAGTTTTTTCCTGGTCTTTATGATAAAGAAAATAGTTTTTCACTATTAGTAAGCTCTTAAATGCAGTATGGAAAGCAGAGACGAGTTGTGTTTCCTCGTCTTGTTCATCTTCATTGGCGGCCGAATGGTCCACAGGGTCGGCTACTGGATGAAGTAGTAGCATTTCTGTTTTATTGGAATAACTTTCAACAGAGTGGATTATGTTTGAATATGCACAGAAGGAAATACGTTGCGAAATTTTAAAACATTTTTTTTCCTTTCTTTTTAACTGCCAAGGGAAAACGTAAAATGCGGGAAATTCATAAATAACAAAATTTCCATCCGGGTTAAATTAATATTATTAGTACACGGAAAATCTGGGATCTGATGATAAAAATCGTAAAACGCGGGGGAAACGTTGATTCGGGGGACGTAAAATCGGGGTTTCGCAGTGAATTCGATCAGCCCGCAGGAAGATAAATATTACCATACAACAATTTTAACAATTTTCCATAGCATTTTTTGAGAGTACTAAAAGTTATTAAATTTTTTCCGCTTTTTTGCCGTTTTGAACCACTGTGCGCCGTTCTTTGAAATTTCGCTTAAAAGAGCATCAAAGCTATGTGAAAAAACAACAGCTGAATAAATCCAGTATTGCTCAACACTGATGGGAATTGAATCACTCTTTTCATTTTAACTCTTATCAAATTATCCAAAAATGCCTCCAATTCGTTTGGAATCTTTCCACATCCTGAGGAACCGGTCTAATTTAATTAACGACCTTACTGCATTCCGTATTTTTCTTCTGTGTGTACTCCTTTCTTAAAATTGGTTTAGTTTTTCTATTATTCTTATGTAAACGTCGTACATTTCTCACTTTTATTTTTTCATTTTTTGCTTTCTTATTTCGTTTTGTGATCAACTAATTCCAATCTTTTATCCTTCACTCTGGATTTTTTCCCCGCATTTCTCTCCTTGTTACATTGCTTCCATACGTAGTTTTTCTTGTCGGTAAATTTATTGCTAATTTATTCTGAGTGATTTCATTTTTGGACCATTTGCATTGTTTATGGGTTTTCTTGGAAATTTATTACTTAACGGGTTTTTTCCTGTTGAAATTATATAATAAATTTCGGCTCCAGGTGTTATTTTATCTTTTTCAATTGTTTAATTTCTATTTTTTGGCTTTTATACTATCTCCTGTTCCACCGTGTTGCTTTTCTCGGATGACTTTTCATCCAGAAGCTCAAGTTTATACTTCTTTGCATTGAAAAAGGTGTTCCTTGTAACACCAAAACACGTGTCTGCAGTAATTTGCATTATTTTTTGCTTCATAACGTTGGATAAGTGATTATTTTAATGCGAAATCTGTTAGGATCAACATATTTAAAAATAGTTTAAGAAAATGAGACATAATTTCATTCTACAAAGCATAAACGGTATTTCAACAGATGCATGTAGACGAGCGCCATATTAGAGGAGCAGTCAATTCTTATCACAGCTCACTTTTTCGTTAAAATTTTTTTTTTGGAATCGCTCACAATTTAAAAATTTGTATATCTAGTCAATTTCTATTCTAAAAATTTAGCACCTTATGGCTATTTTCTTTCAACTTTGATTTGCATATTTTATTTGCCTTCATACCTTCGTCAGAAGTTTGGCAGGAAAAAGGTCGTGAGTTTTATACCATACTAGTGGTACCTGCACGGCTTTGCCCGTAATAGAACATTACTAGGTCATTTGGTTCGCCAGAATAAATAGATGATGAATTTCTCGCCAATTTGCTATGTTCATTTTTTCGCCCATGTTGGGGTAATTTGCTCGTCCACGTTATGATAATTTGCTCGTCCACGTTGTGATCATTTGCTCGGTAAAATGTACTTAAAATTGGAATAGAAAAAGAACAAAATCGAATTTTCGAAGCATCGTTTCAAGATGCACACCCCCGTGCTACAAACTAATTTTGAGCCAAATTTCATGAAAATCGGCCGAACGGTCTAGGCGCTATGCGCATCACAAGACATCCAGACATCCCGACGGAGATCCGGACAGAGATTTAGACATTCAGCTTTATTATTAGTAAAGATATCCATCCTAACCAACCGAACTCAGAGAAGCTTTAAAACTAGTTCTCGAAGTAGAAGACATCGTAACGATGTCTGAAACATCCAGGGCGGTCATTCCAAGCTCGTCAGCTTGCGAGATCGAGATTCTCGATCACGTGATCGGTTGTGACGTAGAAATGTCGCAAAGTAGTATTCTAATCTACTGGAACCTAGCCGCAAACTAAGTTCGAGTAGATTAGAGTGCTAGTTTGTGGCATTTCTACATCACAACCAATCACTTGAGCGAGAATCTCGATCTCGCAAGCTGGCGAGCTTGGAATGACCGCCCAGAACTTTAGTAAGGTGAAACACAGATCTCACCGTCTCGTAGTGAACCTTGACCAGAATCTCGACCAAGTTGGAGCGTGAGTACGTTTCCTTCATGTAGTTTCCGAGTCCCTGGATGTTGACAGTTCCAGCCTTGATCTTGAGTGAGAGGTCGCCCGACACGCCCAAGAAATCCCGAGCCTCCCTCGTGTCTGACACCATCTTGTATTGGGCGTCGGTGAAGTGCCGCTCGATCACCTGGAAGTTTGGACCAGTTCTATATATAGATCAGTGTATAAAGCATATGAACTGGGAACCAATTTAACTTTGTGCAATTTTGTCTTTTTGCAATGCTGGGAAATTCTACGGGTAATCGACTGACATTCACAAAGCAAAACAATAAGCATTTTGTGACATTCAACAAAAAATATACTTGATCGAACAAATTGTTTCCCCTTAAAGCTGAATTTAATGAATTCATTACATTCTCAAAATACATTTTGTACGATTTTTAAAAATAGTTAAAAACATGATAGCTAACTGATATTAATGCAACCGGCAAATCAGTAAGTAACTTTGATTTTTATTTTTTTATTTTTAAATTCTGTTTCATTTATTGTTATTACCTAGTTTTGTTTATTTATTTAATTTATTATTATTTATTTTTCATTTATTTATTTATTTATTCATTCATTTATTTTATTTATTTATTTTATTTTTTATTTTATTTTATTTTATTTTATTTATTTATTTATTTATTTTTTTTGAGGGGTGAGTTTTAGAAAAGTTCTGTTTTTAACGATTTTTTTTTCAATCGTTCAAAATGTATTTTGGGAATGTAATTACACAATTAAAAGCAGCTTTAAAAAAGAAAAAGAAAAAAAAAACTTAAACAAGAGGGGGAGAAGATCTTTTAAATAATGCATTATTTTGTGCTGAATGTGTTGCTTTGCTTTGTAAATGTTCGTCAGTTTCCCATGGAATTGGCCCGCTCAATCTGAATACAATAAGACAAATCTTTAACAATATTGTTTTTAAAAAATATCATTAAAATAATTTCTTTCTGTTAATAGCAATAGAGGGAAGTTTTCGATTTTTCAATTTTATTTTTATATGATAGAGTAACGATGTATGAACATCATAGGTGAAAAAAAATTTGCGATACGATAAGTAGTTTTTTTTAATTAATTTTTAAAGTTCAAGCGCTTGTGACGTCAAATGGCACAGGAAGTGACGTTATGCGCTCTTCCGATAGGAGAGAAACCGAAGGACGTGCATCCGACTTCGAAGACGAAACGTAAAAGGCTTATCTCCGCGCATTTAACTCCTCGCGTTTCTGGAACATTAAACCTCTCATTCTCTCGGAAATATTCGAATATCATCATTGATGTTACTTGAGAAAGATTATTTAGATTGTGCTTTAACGAATCCGGCCTCCATAGTGTGTTCATAAGTATTATTGAATTTCTAAAAAATAAAAATATCTGCGCGCTCAAAATGTCCCTAACGAAAACAAGGGATCTTCGGCGGAAGGCTGCCTTTCAGAAGAGCGCACTTTTGCGCGTGGATTTTTAAAAATTCATTAAAAATCAATCACGGTGTTTTAAAATTCGGCGATTGTGAATTTTTTAGTTTTGAGGGTCACTTAACAATATCCAAAAGCCAAAATATGAACATTTAATAGGTTGCAACTTCCCTATTGTGAAGGTTTGTACTTATTTTCTTTTCTGGAATTTGTATATGTTGAAAAAGTGTTGCAAGTTTTGTCAACCGAGTGTGTAGCAACGAGAACTGAGGTTGAACCCTCTTTCTTTCTCTTGCCTATTTGTCGGCAGCGATAGTGGGCCACTTTTGCACTTTTTGGTTGTTTCAATTATAAATAACTTATGAATAGAATTTTATTTTACATGTAAATTATAATACTGAATTTTAGATGTTCCTAAATATCAGTCCTCCTATTTATTCATTTGGCTTCATTTTAGTTAGAGGGGGGAAAAAACTTAAAAAAAAAAAAAAAGCCTTCGAAACGATTAAATATAATTTAGCGTAAACTTTTTTGTAAGTCACACTGATTGCATTTTCTTTAAAAATGTTACAGAAAAAGTACTTTTTGTTCTTTCATTTAATTTCATTTTTAATTAAATTTGTTCATTTATTATTACTATTTCAATTTTTCAAGACTGAGAAGTTTTACAGTGGAGTTAGCTACCCTATTTCTGAAACACTCTGGTGAGGGGGGGGGGGTAGCACCGCTTAACCCTCACCCTTGACGAAGGCCCTGTGTACAAACCAAAATGCTTACACATATGCATACACGTATATGTGTGCTTTGGTGTTAGACGAATTATACGCTTTTTTAAATGTTCGAATTCCAGCCACAATGAAGCCCAATATTAATTGACATCGATTCCAGTTACCACAAAATCAAGCACTAAAAAGAGTATTTATCCCCCCTCCCGTATCCCCCATGTAGTAATTTTCTTTCAGTCATAAAGCTTGACATGTATTTCCATTTCCGCATTTTGTACCTTTCGTGTGGTTAATTCGCGAAAAATAATATAAGAATTTAAAGACAAACCGTTGCTTCGTCAATGGCTGATTGAGGGAAAATGTCGACACCAGGTTTATTCGTCCTCATGTCGTAAGTGCGCCCCAGTAACATGGGGAGCACATAGTAGATGATGGCGGTCATGCCTGGAATGGAATAAAAGAGAATCAGCAGAAAAAAAAAAGAAACAGTCGAATCTATCAAGGTAGGAATAGCTTCACTACCGGAATTCAATGTATGACAGGATCATACGGGGTGGATTAGGTATGTGTTCCAGATCAAGTAGTAGTGGGGCCCTGGCCCTGAAGTTCATGGGGGCTCTCCTCTCTCTCAATATTAGCATGAATACAAATAAAAGTGCTCCAAAAATCTTTTTTTTTAAATTTAAATACAGAATTAACTCTATTTGTAGAAAATGAAATATAATTTTTATGTAATACGAGGCGTGTTTTTAAAGTAAGTTCCGTTTTTATATAAAAAAAGAAACGAGTACATTTAGAGCTAAGTAATTTAGTGCACAAAAATCTACCACCCTTACGCTATTTTTCGACATTGCTCCCGTGATTTTCCAAGCATTTGTCATAGCGTGGTACAGGTTTTTGTATACCTATTCGTACAAAGTTACCGCCCGTTTAGTCAACCATGAGGACTCTTACAGGGCTTTGGCTGTGGCGTTTTTGAACATCCTTTGGTCTGCCCTCACCTCGCTCGCAGCATCTTTCATTTGTTTCGGCATCTAAAGTCTTTCCAAGGTGGTCTGTGGCACAACAGCAATAATGAGCTCAGAGAACATGTTATCCCATGGCTGACTACACAGGCGGCAATTTTCTATGAATAGGTATACAAAAACCTGTACCACGCTATGACAAATGTTTGGAAAATCACAGGAGCAATGTCAAAAAATAGCGTAAGGATGGTAGATTTTTGTGCACTAAATTTCTTTGCTCTATCTGTACTCGTTCTTTTTTTTATATCAAAACGGAACTTACTTTAAAAATACGCCTCGTATTATAAGATATTTTGCAGTGCTTGCCTACTGAATGTTTAATTTAAACCACAAATAACAGACAAATTAAAGAAAAAGAAACAAAATGCATAAAATAAATGGTTTTTCCTCTGTACTTTTATATTTAAACTATCAAGTGTTTGAACCGTTTTGTTGAAAAAAAAAAATGAGTAAAAAGAAAATGTTTTAAGCTGCTTGGTGTCAGAATGCGTATATTTATTACAACTTGATTTATCTAATGCCCGTTGAGCAGTTGTTTTATTAACTATTTTTCCCCCGTACTTGATA
Organism: Uloborus diversus; assembly: GCF_026930045.1. Taxonomy (NCBI): domain Eukaryota; kingdom Metazoa; phylum Arthropoda; class Arachnida; order Araneae; family Uloboridae; genus Uloborus; species Uloborus diversus. Next base: position 90,727,197 of record NC_072735.1, read on the forward strand.
TTTTGTTCCTTCCGCCATACTCAAAGAATAAAAAGCGTCCTCATATTAAGTGTAAAAAACTAACTACCCATCTAGAACAAACGGGAAATCCCGCTGCAACATCCCCCATATGAAAAAGAATAAAACAATCGAAAGGATATCGTTTGCCCCCCCCCCCCCCCCCCGCCTTCCGATGCAAAATAAAGACATTCTTCAACTAAAATGACTACACACTCTTTAAAAACGAAAAACAATTCTTTGCAATTTGAAATATTTCGCCAAATAAACAAAAAATACAATAAATTACATCACCAGTATCTTTAAAATGTAAACAAACGATCACGCAACTCTATTGTTTATAGCCAAAGTCGCCAAGCTACCACGTTACTGTAATCCAGCCGATAAGTAAGCAAAGCCAACTCCGACCGATTAGAGGCCCGATCTTTTAAACGAAAACTTTTAAAACTTAATGTATTGCCTAATTTGTTCTCTCCACCAAAGATAAAGATCTTCCACGGCACTAATCTTTTGTTTACAGAACTACCCTGTTGTAATTTATCTGAACGAAAATAAAATTTGTTTCGTCTTTAAATGCAATCATCTTTTCCTTTAATAATGTACTGATTAGTTTGATAATCCTTAAAGTATTCTTGACATTGGTGCCAAAACTCAGATGGATTTGAGCCGAGAAACAAATGTTGCTAGGTACGGTACTTTCTGATCATTTGGTTAGGAAAATCTAAAGCACCGATCCGGTCACATGGTTCAACTACGACGACAGAACACACGTTTTGCGTGAACCTTCCAGTACTGTACTTTAAAATATATCACGGGACCTAAAATCGTTCTTTTCAAGAGAAATGAAGGCTTCACTCTCTCTCTCTCTCTACGTTTTATTAGAGCCGCTGTATAGATATATAGGGACCTTACGTTTTATGACATAATCACAGTAGGAAATTTCATTACAAAAAGCAGAGCTGGCTTTCTTATTGTCCTTTGGCAACGTGTAAAATATTTATTTCAGTTCTCACTCAACAATAGGTTAAAATAAATACTAAGCAATTGGGATATATAACCATCCAATGTTTAAATTGATTAATTAATTAACAAAAATGTTTCTGATTCGATCCATCGCGCTTCGAAACCATGCTTGCCACAATTTAATTACACACAAAAAATTTGATGAAAATCGGTCCAGCCGTTTAAAAGCCTTATGGTGACAAACGTCCGCACAGAAGATTTTTATATATTAAGATATTCAAAGCTATGAAAAACAGTAAAATGGATAATAAAACCACTATCGAATAAAATAAGAAATAACAATGTAAAAGCTCATTCCTTTTGCATCGAAAAAAGCGTTCCTTGTAACGCCGAAACACGTGTCTGCAGTAATCTGGAATTTGTGATATTTGACGTTGTTATTTCTTATTTTCCTTTTTTTTTACGCACCAAGGTATTTATTCAACTCATCTATCGAATATTAAAGTTAAGTGGACAAACCTCATGTCTACGAGCGAAGAAATAATGGTCGTTGAGGTACTTAAATTTACAGGAAAGTGCCGTTACCCATCAAGTCACAAACTGTTTAGAGCTCAGTCTGAATCAAAACTGCATTCATCAGTTATTAATCAGGAGCAGCCTGGCCACACAATTTTGAGAAAAATGAGAAATAGCAGCAACGAGGAAAAAAGATATCTGGAAATTGAAAGCAAATCAATAGCAGAAGAGCTTTCGGAAGCTATAAACAGTTTCCCTCTTTTGTGTGTGAGAAAAGTTCACACAAAAATTTTTTCACAACCAATTAAATTAAACATTAAAATTAAATGAAATGAGAGTTTGAGCAAACTCCATAACTTTTAACGCCTTTTTTCATTTTCCGCTATTTGTGTGACTCCCTCGAAGTTATTCTGTACAGGTAGTTATCAAAATAATAGAAACACCCTGTGACAACTGTGTTGGGAATCGCTACTCTGCCGTAAATGTTCTGTTTATAAAGGTGCCTTCTGACTGTAATCACTCACACTGGTGAATCCAGATGTTGATTGAGTTTTGTGGTCACTTTTGCTTCTATTGTTCGCTTTTTAGACATTACAATCCGCTTCAATACCCGTCGGTTTCTTTCACTGAGCTTTTCTTTCCGTCCACTATTTTGCTTTGCCGAGCTTTTCTTACAGCGCTCTATGTATGCTCTCATGGCTTTAGATACTGTACCTCTAGAAACGCCAAAAAGTTGAGATACAGTGAAGCCTGTCTATATAACAATACTGTCTATAACAATAAACCTGTCTATAACAACATTTTCCTTGGTCCCAAGCAGAAAAGCAGCAATCAATAATCAAACTGTCTATAACGATAACTTGTCTATAACAATATCATTTTTAAGTTCCAACGGTATCGTTGTAGACAGGTTTTACTGTATTTCTGTTACACTTGCTCCAGCTAGATGCGCTCCAACAATTTGGCCTCTTTTAAAATTTGAGACGTCCGACATTTCACGTGCTTGAAAAAAATCCAAAACTTCCAGAACTTTAATTAAGCCACCATAAACAACCAGAATACTGTCTGACCATCGATTACATGGAAAGGCTAATGTCCGGTTTATAGGCGGAAATGGACGTATCTATTAGTTTATAGGGATGTTAGTTGGTTTGTTTCAGATGTGCACTTTTGCCTCTATTATTTCTCCTTAGTTTTGTAAAAATAAAAATTTGCTCACATCAACATTTTTTAAATCTAAAGTATATTCGATCTATATTCTCACGGCAAAAATTAATTGATTTATTTATTCACAACAAAGTTTTGAGCTTACCATTTTGCTTCTACGTTCCTGAACGAAATGAAAATATTTTATTTTCTTTCTGTTGTTTCCATGGTAACTATTTTTGTTCCACCTTATTTAATTTTTGAGAATGCAATAAATGAATAAGGCACTAGTGACATCATAAAACGCGTTCATCAAAAAATCCCATCGATATTTTCCCTTCTCCCCTGCTAGATTCATTCAGATGGAATCGTCTTTACTTGGCAGATTGTCAAATTACATATAATCCGTGGTCAAACAGTATGTACATTGCTATTTATGTATAAAAAATGAAATTAAAAAAAACTTATCTAGTTTTATTCTTTACTAGCAAAAATACCCGGCGTTGCCTGGGTTAGCAATATTTATGAGAAACAATCGTTGCTTGCATTTGTTTTCTGTTTTAAGTGAAAGAACTTAAAACACACCTCTTTGACGTGATTTAAAATCTAACTTCTTCCTTACTCATAAAACTAAAGTAGCAGAAGGAAAGAGAGCAAAATAAAATCTCTAATCATTTAGAAACGAAAACACGAAATTTAAGCTTATACAAATTTGAAAAATTTCCGAAATATGAAATTAAACTTCACATGTTTAAAAAGATTTATCAGTTAATATATTTTTTTACATGGAGTCTTACCTTCTCCGTATGTCTATTGAAGAAAAAAAAATGTAGCCGCGCGCCCGTGATCCCCTTAAACTTGCTTTAGTTATTTTGGAAATTTTCAATTATTGTGGGTTCTTAGTGCGATTTATAATGTTACCGAATTTGCGGGAATCGTTTTGGGATACCTTGGATAATGCTCCCCCCTCCTTACTTTGTAAAACGTTATGTTACTAATTTTTGTTAAAGAGATATTGTTAAGATCTCTTATCCATATGCTAAGATACTTTTGGTCACCATAACATGGCGCTAAACAATTTCATCCGAAATGTTTCCAAAATAAGTAGTAAAATTTGGAGATTGTTTGAATTTGTTCACAAAGTCACATTAATGGAAGTTTTTGTGCTCTTTATGGATTTGCCTAATTTAGTTGCTGGATTATTTTACCTATAAAAAAAAGATTTTAAAGATTCTTTGATTGACGATATTTTTTTACATGGTGAAAGCTGACAAACATTATTACGTAGTCTTTGACTTCAAAAACCGCGACAGTTGAAAAAACTGCCAAATGCATCCGCTACTGAAATCTTTCTGCATAAATTTTGGCGAGGTTTCTGCTGTTAGATTGGATAATGATTAAAAAGTCCAATCAGCACAATTAATAATAAAAAAAACCATTAATTACACTAAAGTTCCGTTTAAATGGAAAATAATCAACCAAATCTAGTTATTATTAGCCAATCTTGGGGAAAAAACGTTACTTTAAGATTTGACTTGAGAAAAGCCTCAAACAGTCAGACGAAACACAAAAACATTCAACAATTCTAACTATGAACTGGGAGTTGAGATGATACACTAAATAATGAATTGGATTGAGGAAAGCCTTCGAACATGGAACAAAAAAAGGTCATAACTCGTTTTTCATACAACTTAGAACTTTCTAACAGATGCCATCTTCAGCAGAAAAATAAGCGCTTTCGATGGACACATAATTTTAATATGTGCACGTATTTTGTCACCGTCATATTGGGGCATTTATGCGAAAATTTGGACAAATTAGAATAAAAAAGGAACTATCAATCGGATTTTTACCGAACTGATCTACAAACCTTCCCAGTACCAAAAAGAACAAACGGTGAAAGTTTCAGCCAAATCTGCCGGGTAGTTTCTGAGATCTTAGGGAACAAATTTACCAAAGTCCAATTTTATATATATAGATTACTTACAAAGCACGTTCAAAAACGTTTTATTCACAGGTGTTTCTATTCTTTTGATAACTACCTGTAGTTTTTCTAAATCATGCTGTATAGCGGCACTTATATCTTGCCACAAGACCGATTTTAAAGTAATAGCTCATTGATTTTCACTATTTATTTATTAAAAGTTTTTATAAACATATACTTTGTATTAGGTTTTTAAAACCAAAATTTGTGTAACGAAAAAGCACCTTAAAAGGTAAGTACGTCAAATATGGCCAACTTAAGGTTCAGGGCCTAATATTTCGTTCATATATGTGTTAATTGGCTCCATACTACCATTTGCGCTAGCTAGTATCTCAAATGTTTTTCATCTTAGCACCTACACCTCTTTGCGTCTAAAGTTGGGGCAAACCTAACCTGACAGCATTGTGAAGGCTACAGATCCTAACTAGCATTGCGACGCTGCCAGCTTAGATTTGCCCTAACTATAGGTGCTTCATTTTGGTAACATTGGAAATGGGAAGAGGATAGCTGAAATGTGAAAAGTCATTTATTAGGTTTTGCTTGTTTTGTACCAAACTTGAATGTTTTAATATTCATTCGAAAAGTTATTATTTTCATACCCATTAACACCCCTCCCCTACCCGACCCTTGTTATGCCAATAACTAGATGAATAGTGCAAAACGTTTTCATGAATTAATTAAAAGAGCAATTTCAAAGGTGATGCTCATAGACTAGCCCGGTCAATTTAGACATAAAAATAGTGATCAAATAACAAAAATTCCGGGAAAGCTAAATTTTTGTAGAGACCTTGGGTTTAGCATTACAAATAAAGTGCCAAAAGTCCCCGTCGATCCCATGTGCGCTAAAAAAATTATTCGGGGTCAAAGGTCAAAATTTTAGGTTTTTGGATTTTTCTCAAAAACGGTAAGTTTTATCGAAAAGTACCTCAGACCAAAGTTGTAGATCTCAAAATTCTCTATAAAAATGGTCCTTATGATTTTTATCTCCAAGACCAAACCATTTCCCAGATATTGCGTACTCTCAAAAGACAGCCAGTCACTTACAGAATCCCCTCTACTCGCATGACCTTGAATAACATCTGGCTATTCTAGTTCGTGTGGCGTCGTTCACATACCCAGGGGTGCCCAACCCACTAAGGGCATGGGCGCACCCCTCAATATCGTGGAGCCCCCCTCAAAAGCAAGAGCCCCCTCCAAAAACTAAGAAGAATACCCCTTAAAACAATCCCCCCCCCTTTAAATGTTTCTTGAGCTCTCAAACTGTAACCACATTTCATACAATAAAACATAGTTTGGCTGGCGAGTGATACATTGTAGTTAAGATTTCTAGATTCTAAAATCCATCTCTCTTGGTTAGACAACAAACTGTGGTTGACGCTTCTTCATCTAATTTTGCGCGTCGTCTCACTGCTTTAGTATAAAGTGAGGTATTGGAAATAACATAATTCAATAGTTACGCAATCAAGCACCATTTCATTTCAAGTTTTATCTGATATTCCTTTTTTAAGAAGATGATCCGAGTTTTCCCACTTCTGCTTATCAAAGTACTCAAGTTGAAATCTGGAATTGTAAATTTTCGCTGTACAATCGAATTCTTCAAACTTGTCATCGTATTATATTTGGATCATCAGCTCTTGTTCTACAAACTGGTTACTTTGAGAATCTAAAAAATATAACACTAGGTATTGCGGATGACCATCAGAGAACTTGTTTCGAGACGGATTACGACGACCAGTTCAAAGATGGACAAAGAACATTTATAATCCCAGATTTCAATTTTGTAGCTGAGAGAATACCATGAGCTCATTGATAAGCAGAACTGGTAAAACTCGGCAGTTCCCTCTTTCAAAAAGGGGACTTTTGATAAAACTTTGAAAGAAATTGCTTGATGGCGTACCTACTGAGTAGTATGGCTTTCAAAACCTCACGTGTCATATTAAAGCAGCGAGACGATAGGTAAAATAAGAGAAAGAAGTGTCAGGTACAGTTTGTTGTCTAACCAAAAGGGATAGATTTATTCGATTCAGATTAGAATCTAGAAATATTAAGCCACAATACCATCAAGCCACAATTTCAATCAAGACTGAAAATTATGAGAAGCAAAATAGTTCAACTCGCACGCCAAACTTACGTTTTATTGTAACCAATGTGGTTACAGTTTGAGGGCTCAAAACCCATTAAAGTTTCTTTAGCAACGTCTTTTGTTTTAAAGGGTGACTTATGTGGGCTGTTGCAAGCCACATTTATATTTTAAAATTTTTATACTTAACCTTTGTTCTCTATCATAGGTAAATTTGTCATTTTGAGCCAAAGTTATGGGCTAAGTGGAGAATTAACATTTTTTCTTAGTAGATAAGAAATGCTTTTATTGCTCTTTTTTTCCGTATCTATGTAAGAATTAATTAATATGAAAGCAAACTTTTACAAATGATAACTTCTAATGTTTTTTCTCTAAGTACGGAGCAACACTGTGTTAATCAATTCTGACACTATATTGGTCAAATTCAAGATTCACCGCATGTGTGGAACTTTAAAATACAGTTTATTATTAAAATGATCTTATGCAATGTGTAATCTACACAAAAAGCCTGCTCTTAAGAGCGATAACATCAAATTTATCAAATTTTGATACTTGGTGAAATTATTGTAACTTTTTCTAGTTTTTATGCATTTATGATCAACTTCAAGGCGGAGCGACACCTGAAGATATTTTTAGCGGTCGAAATCCTTTTGCATAACCAAATATCTCTACAAAAGGCAACTTTTCCGGGTTATTACTTAGCGTTTATCAGATTTTGATTTTTTTTTTCAATCCAACCTAATGAACATATCCAGTACTTCAAAAGTAAGTCCACCTCGTACTAGAGCGGTATTAAGTGAATATGAATCCAGCTTTTGTTGCAAAAAACACTGCTTATTTTGTGGCGAGGAAGCGGATGAAGAGGCTGAGAAGAACAAAACGCAGAATTATCGCAGAAAAATTCTTAAATTTTCTACATTTGCATTCAAAGAATCCCTTTTAAAATTAGCTAAAGTTCGTTCGGAGGTGTACCAAGAGCTGCCCTTGCACGTTTTAATGTTGAGTATGATTTAGTCGCTGCTTTATGAATATTTCTGCGATAATTCTGCACTTTTTTTTTCTCAGCCTCCTCATCCGCTTCACAGCCACAAAATAAGCAGTGTTTTTGAAAACAAAAGCTGGATTCAAATTCACTTAATCGCGCTACAGTGCGAGGAGGACTTACTTTTGAAGTATTTGGCCTTGGAATTAAATCCTCACGTTGCTGCAGAGATTGAACTTTTCCGGGTGTATGCTTTTCTGCAATTCACTCGAATTGTAACGGACTTTTGACGTCTTACATAATCAGCATTCTTATAACTTCTCCTGATACTTGCATCGATTAAAGTTGGCATTCCACGACTGACCCAGCACAACAGTTTCACCTTCAGTCAAAAGTTTGTTGCAAATAAAGTAAAATTGTGATATTTTTCTTAAATATTGATCAGCACAAACAGTAGAACCTTGTAATAAATACGTTTTTTCACTCGAATTGCACGTTTAACTCTAAAAGAAGTATGTACGTCAGCCCATCTAGAAGGGGTCATGGCTCAGACTGCGCCATCGAAATTTTTAGGGGGATTGTTTTCAGGGATATTTTTCTCAGTTTTTGGAGGGGGCTCTTGCTTTTGGGGGGGGGGGGCTCCGCGATATTGAGGGGTGCGCCCATGCCCTTAGTGGATTGGGAACCCTTGGGTATGTGAACGACGCCTCACGGACTAGAATAGCCAGATGTTATTCAAGGCCATGCGAGTAGAGGGGATTCAGTATGTGACTGGCTGTCTTTTGAGAGTATGCAATGTCTGGGAAATGGTTTGGTCTTGGAGATAAAAATCATAAGGACCATTTTTATAGAGAATTTTGAGGTCTACAACTTTGGTCTGAGGTACTTTTCGATAAAACTTACCGTTTTTGAGAAAAATCCAAAAAACCTAAAATTTTGACCTTTGACCCCGAATAACTTTTTTAGCGCACATGGGATCGACGGGGACTTTTGGCACTTTATTTGTAATGCTAAACCCAAGGTCTCTACAAAAATTTAGCTTTCCCGGACTTTTTGTTATTTCAATTGTCTAAATTGACCGGACTAGACTTTCACTATTTATTTATTAAAAGTTTTTTTTTTTTTCAAATTATATTTAGTGTTAGTGTTAGGTTTTTAAAACCTAATTTGAATAACGATAAATCACCTTTAAAGGTAAGTGTGACAAACATGACCAACTAAAGATTCAGGGCCTAATATTTCGCTCATTTATGATTTATTTAACTCCAGTGTTTATACATTTATCAAATGACTCATAAAAAATCATTCCATGTGAAAAACTTTAAGTTTAAATTATGTTTGTCTGCAGTTAAACAAAAAATGTCAAATTGGCCTTAATAGGGACACAATTCCCCCAATAAGACCAAATCTGAAAAAAAAAAAAAAAAAAAAAAAACGCTAAAAGTTACTATCAAACAAAATAAAATTGAAAAATTCTTTATTGTCAATATAAAAATATATTAAACCACATTTGATAGACTCAAAACCATTTTCAAACATTCCACATTTACTTCAATGTAACGGAGAAAAATCAATCGTTATATTCGGGGCACTGGTAAATCGTTTTCAGTCGGGTTTTTTTTTCTTTTCTTTTTTTTTTTTTTGGTATCTCCTGTGCACAGTTCGTGCACATTTGTGCAGCATATGCAGCACAGGATCACATCATCCACCTGATTCTTCGGTGTAAGGACCCCGGGGTCCTAATAATGCCGATCATGATCTTATTGGGCTACATTCTACTTTTCTGCGGTTTTCAAATCACAGGAAAAAATTACGGTACGCAGCAACATTTTTCCTTTTGAATTCGTCAACTACATAAATAAGGTTTTCTAGAACTATTCACATTTTTTTTCAATACTCTAGTTATCCGCAAGGAAGCATGAAGAAACAAAATTCGCTGCAAAAAGGGCAAAATTCACTGTAATTGGGGAATTTTGAAAGCTCTTTTACACGTAATAATTGCTGCTACATTTTTGCTTGTTGATAACAAACTGCTTGCTGACAACGCTTTACCATCAGTTCGGCTTTCTGATGACGATAAAATCAGGATGTGGCGAATTTTGCTATTATACAAAGAAAAATGTGGGTTCGCCTTATTGGCCTACATGGCCTTATTTGACGCACCCAGTTTACCGAAATTTTCATTATCAGTCGACTATCATGGCCATTAATAATACAAAAATCATTTCAGACGTTGCATTTCCAACAGGACTTTTCGTCAAAACTTTTTTTTTTTCTCATTGAACGGGATTGAGAAATTCCGGCGAGTAACAAGAGTAAGTCCAGTGCTACGATTGTCAAATCACTTACGAACGTTCTCGATTTGGTTTTACAATCTAAAAAGTTGAGAAAATTAGACCTACCTTGATGCAGAGAACTAGTGCGGTTCGTAAAACATACGGAAGACTCCTATGGTGAAAAAAATCAAAGTCAAATGCCATCCTCAGCACGATGATAACAGATCTGCGGGATAAAGAAATAGAAAAAGAACACCTGTTGGAGTAGAAAGAAGCCTTCCATATGCAGCGAATAAATTTATCGATATTATCTGAGAAGACATTTCGTATACAAGAAGATAACTACAAGAAACAAAATGGTTGTACAAAATTAATTATAATGAGCACGCTCAGAACTTTTATTAGAATATTTATTAGTTTATTTAACTACTTTTCTTACGATTGAAAGTTTTTTTTTTTTTTTTTAATTTTTACTATTAATTTAATACATGATTGTGGCGTAATCTTAAAAACCCTAACTTACCCCCAGCCCCAAAGTTTAATCTTAATTTTAGGAAGTTCCTCTTACCCTTAATAGCGTTTCTTCTTTGTTTCTATGCAAATACAAGAAAAAAAACATTAAAATAACATCAAATTAAAGTGAAAAATAAAACAAAACCACCCTGATTACCGACTTAATTTATTCAAATGAATCTCACAGATCAGAAAAGGTAGTATAAAATTTAAAAAATTTCTAGATAAGATGAGAAATACGGAAAAGGAAATATAACCACAACTACTTGAATTTGCTCGTCGCAAAAGTAGAATCAAGAGAAATTTTTTTTAATCCTTATAAAAGCCTTTCTTACCCGCATGAACTACAAGTATTTTATTCGTTTTCAAATAGAAACTGACAACATCCTCATATAAATAATAGCCGATGATCGAGTAACCCGCGTGATTCAATGCAACTCGCGCCACGGCATGATAATTTGCTAATATGTTTTGGTAATGTTTAACATTCAGGGAAAGGCTTTATTGTGACAAGGCTGAACTCGATCCGGTAACTTAACTGTTTTATTGGTAAGACTGTCATTTCAGGGGAATGAAGAAACGATAAAGCAGTTGAAAATTAACGCTATCCATTAGAGTTTAGGGTTAATCCATCGGAGTTAGGATTAACATTTCAACTATCAAAATATCACCAAACAGGCAATGGCTTCGTTCAAATGTAGAAGCAATTTTCACCCATCATACCTTGACGGGTGACTTTCTAGTCTATATAAATGAAACAGAGAATGTATGTGTATGTTCCCTGTACAAATCCACAGTTAACGTAGGATCTCGACCAAATTTGGAAGAGAGGTACTTAGGTACCCTAGAAGGGACGTAGGGGTGGGGGGAGGGCGAACGTCAAATAAGAACCAAACCGTTCGAATTTTAATTTTAGGAACCGAAAATTGCGTTTTTCTGTAATATAAGAAAAAAAAAAAGCTCGCAAAAAATAGGACACAAACTAGCCATAGAAACCTCCGATTACTCACTGATAAAATTTGTTCAAATGTTTCAAGGTTTTCAACTAATTTAATGCTAAAACACAGGTAGATTTCAATTAGAAATTCATTGTTGAACAATGCTTTTATTAAAATTTGTAGCGGTGAAGAAAATCTCATGGAGAAGGAAGATCTGTAGCCATTTTTTTCTTAAATATGAACAAATACAATTCTGCCTTTTGTTTTGAGGCTTTTCCGGTAGTCGGGGGAATCAAATTTTTCCTTTTCGGTTATTTATCCGCAATCTGTCCGGAAATTTTAAATTTTTTTTTCAAGCCTGATTGTTGAACAAGCGTCACTTGACATAACTTTTATTTTCGAGGTAGACCGTGGAAAGCCGGGTGACGCAGCTAGTATTCATATAAAAAGTTAAAACCATTGCGGCTTTCCTTCCTTGTCAGCCACCAATGAAATCATACTAATCGTGTGAATAAAGGCTTAGGATTGTATTCAAAAAGAAGTTATTAGGTTGTCCTTTCATAACACTTGGTAAAAATGGAGTTTTAATCATTTAGGAAATTTTTTTGTTATTACTTGGCGAATAGGATTTCAATTTTGCGCAAGTGTTTATGAACTTTTAGGACATCCCTAGTGTGATTCGAGTTCTAGTTAGAAACTCCAAACATTCAATCAAACACCGAACATTTCGTTCTTTCGATTGCTGCTGATATTTAAATGTGCGAATAAGTTCTCACTTCCAAATTTGCGAAATATGCTAATTTTCAATTTTCTTTACTTATATTTTCGGTAATTAAATTCCTACAAAGATGAAACCCGCTAAGAATGCTCTCAATCAAGTATCGTTTCGAAAAAAAAAGAATTATCAAAATTGGTTCATTCGTTTTAGAGCTACAATGCCACACACACACATTTCAATCTTATAATCACCTTTCTTTTAGCATGGGGTTGAAAAAAAATTCGCGAGAAAGTTTTAAGGGTCTGCTTCGACTACCCCAGTTGATAATATTCATATATGGCAGTTACAGAGAGTCAAATTTACTTCTTTGATACTAAGCCATTTCTCCTGCTACAATTTGTACGCATGCGTATGTCCTAACAGGTGTCTTGATCTGAACGGTGTTGGACTCGTAACTGGAAGGCTCTGGTTCCGATGCCAGCCAGTCAAGATCCTCCGTGTTTGCTGATGGTGACTGGAGCATGGTGTAAATACAGGGTGTGTATTTTAAGTAATGAGAATATTTTTGTCCTGATGCGGCTGTACGCCAGAGGGCGCTCCGATCGGTTGGAGTCGGTAATGGGGCCAAAGAACTGGGCCTTCGACTTTGATAACGCTCCACTCAGCAGTCGATTGCTGGCTTTGGTTGAGGCAGGATCACGCATAGCATAGACGTCTTCAAAAAAAAAAAAAGTGTGTGCAAGTTCAAAATGCAACAAAGCATTGAACAGCATTACGCAATCAAATTTTGCGTTTGCCTTGGAAAATTGGATGCATCAACGCTGGAAATGATTCAGCAAGCGTACGGCAGGGAAAGCCCCGTGCAAGTCGCCCGTCAACATCAAGAACCGCAGAAAACGAACAACGTGTGTGACATTTGCTGAACACGGACCGGTGTTTAAGTGTTCGCATGATCGCAGAAGAGCTAGGAATGGATAAAATGGTTGTTCACAAAATCATCAGTGAAGATCTTGGGGTAAGGAAGATTTGCACCAAACTCGTGCTTCGTGGTTGCCGAGCACTTGACAAAAAATGGCATTCTAAGAATTCCACAGTCTCCCTACAGCCCCGACCTTGCCTCAGCAGACTTCTTCCTCTTCCCCAAAGTGAAAACCGCCCTCAAAGAGCGCCACCACGGGACCCTGGATGATGTCAAAAGAGACTTGCACGCATGCTCTGAAGGATGTTTCGGATGGCGACTTCCAGGAAACGCACGAAGCGTGGAAACGTCGCTTGCAGAAGTGTGTTTATACTCAAGCAGAGACGGACTGGGACCCCTAAAAGGGCGGCGGACAAGCAACCCAAGGGCGCACCGTTTCTAAACTAGTATGTTGTGGCCATCACGAAACTTTCTTCTATATCTTTCTTACAATACTGATCCCTTCCCATACTTGACGAGGAAGCAATATTCCCAACGAAAACAAAATTACACACGCCAAAACTTGACGACCACCCCAATTCCCGATTTATATCAAAAGCAAAGAATGAAAATTGAAAATTATTTTAAAAGCCTTGCTTAAAATAATTACAAGCATTTATTTGTTCAGTAAATTACCGCCCATTAGCCAGGGCTAAAGCAGAAATACGTGAAATACACCGCCAGCTCAGTCATTTCCAGCCGAGGACTGCAGTTTCGTGCTTATTAGCACTCATCAGCCCGACATAGGAAAGTGGCTGAGCTGGAGATGGAAAACCTCTTAAGGAAGCCAAGAGTGCGAAACAAACTGGTAGCTAATATAGAATTAGCAGACCAGACGAGTGACCGAAGCAATGGTTCGGTTCAACTCGAAGATTGAACGCAAGGCAAGTTGCTTTTGCCCTGGCTAATGGGCGGTAATTTACTGAATATACCTTGCCTTGTGTTCAATCTTCGAGTTGAACCGAACCATTGCTTCGGTCACTCGTCTGGTCTGCTAATTCTATATTAGCTACCAGTTTGTTTCGCACTCTTGGCTTCCTTAAGAGGTTTTCCATCTCCAGCTCAGTCACTTTCCTATGTAGGGCTGATGAGTGCTAATAAGCACGAAACTGCAGTCCTCGGCTGGAAATGACTGAGCTGGTATTGTATTTTACGTATTAATTTGTTAACAAACACAAGATGACAACAGTTGAAAAGTTCAAATCATCGCGATTTTCAGTTCATTTTCCAAAAATTAAAATCACGCGAAATACGCAGACGAGTCTATTACGATTTATCTGAGTCATTCCACGTCAACTGACTTTATTTTTCAAATCGTCCCCACTCGACCATCTTCGATTAGAATGAAACTTAATAGAAGTGTAGAGATGTCTTTGGAACTAACCTATACAAATGTTCAGCTTCCTAGATCCAAATCTGAGGATCTAGGATCTCCGAAAAATGTGATCCAAAATAGCGGATCAGCTTTTTGTGTCAAATTGCCTAATGCAGACTACGTTTACCAGAAAATTTTATCACGCTGAACTCCTGAAATTTTAGGTGCTTAAAGTACGTTTGGCCGTTAATATATTCAAGTGTTTTTGTGATTTAGATTTTGTGTAGCATGCGCGTGAAAAAGCGCGAATTGAAAAATTTTCCTGGATTGTACGTTGTCATAAAATCTGAACAAAAATAATTCACCTTTGTGATTCTATTGTAAAAATACTTGTTTTTAATGGGTTACAGTTGCAGAGCTTAAATTTGTATTTTCTAAAAGATGTTGTCATCCAAAGTGGCTATCAAAACCGTTCAAGTGAAAAATAGCCAAGTTTCAAAGCGCTATAGCTCAAGTTTGTCACCTTGCATCTCCTTTTTCGTTAAAACCATTAGAAAGAACAAATTTTTTCCTTTCAAAATAAGTTTTTTTTTTCGATGGTATTCTTTCGTTTAAGGATAAAAAAATTAAGTTCGAAATTCTGTCTCTCGTAACGAATTATCATGTTTAAGAGCAGGTTGTGGAAATTTTTATTACCCTGAAATTTTACCGGCCCTAACCCCTAAGTACTTTTGGTTTTCAATATGTTATTCGCAACTCCAACGAACTATAGGGGGCACTGCAGTCACTGTCTAATGGCGGAATTAAAAACTAAAACAAACGCATGTGGTAACGAAGAAAATGCTAAAAGTGTTGTGATTTTTGTTGTTATGTATGATTTTTTCGCTTTATTCATTTGAAAAGATTTTTCAGTCTTTTGGTTATTCTGACCCATATAGAAAGAGATTAGAAACCAAAAAGTATTACAAAAGTAAACAATTAATGCAGAACACACAGTAAGTTGTTCTGAAGCAGCCATTTTCACGATGTTAAATTCGGAATTCATAAATTTTTGGTTCGTTTCGAACGGCATTTTCATTTTGTACCGTTTTTTCTATACATTAGTACATATTAAGTTCAGTTTCGTGACATTTTCGGCATTTGTTGACATTTTTGTCACATAGTGCACATACGTGGCAGACTGTCAAGAGTAACGTTTAACACTAAATAATTTATTTCTATGACTATATGATTGGATATCTAAAGAAATCATGCATTTAATTCATTCGTCATGGAAATGATTTACCTGATATGCGAAATCTTGTCAAGATACATTATTCTTTCACACAATTTTAAAACCATAACCCTATAAACAGATTTTTGCGAACTTTTATTTTTTATTGTTCAAATTCTTAACGTTCTTTCTGGATTTTTCAATCTGTTCTGCGATAAATATTTTCAAGAAAATTTATTTGCATACTTTCTATTTCTGTAGGATACTGTAGTAACAAAGGTTATTTAAATCATTTATGTGGAATTAGGTTAAGGAAAAGTGTTCAGTCAATGTTGTTAAGTTCGTTTTTTTTTTTCTTCATCGAATTGAAAAACTGATATTTATTCAAATTCACTCAGAACAAAATAAATAAAATGTGTACTCACAGTTTATATATGGTGGTAGTTTTCTTTTCAGTTGATTGACCATTATTTCTTTTTACTTATCGAATTCTGTAATCTTACTACCATTTTATTCCACTCATGATAAAAATTAAAAATGGTTTAACTAAAAACGCGAAATCTCGCCAAGGCTACTTTGCTCGCACAACTCCAAAACTATAACCCTAAACAAATTTGGCGAAACCTTTCAGCTGAGAATAAAAGGAATAAAGTAAATTCTTTCTCGGTTAAACATTTTTCATTTTGTTCTACGATAATAAATTCAAGAAAATATTTTGCATACTGTCCATTCCAACTAAATGCTGCTGTAAAATATGATTAGTTAAATTAATTTAAGATTTAAAAAAACTCATATTCTTACAAATTCATACAAAACAATAAAACATTTTACCTGGTATAACGTTATCCAATTTTGTTAATCCAGAGTTTTCTTGTTTACGCTTCCACCATTTAATACTTTTTTGAAAGAAATAAGGAAAACTAACATTATTTTGAGAAGCTCGAGAATACTACTAAGGGACGAATTAATTTCTGTTGTTGAAGGCGTTCTTAGACATGTTGAATGCGTTACTCAGAACAAACTGACCGCGTTTACGTCAACAGATACACGTGGAGCGCAACGTGGCAATGTTTTAGTTGCATTCGCAGTTTTATAAATCACCGCAAGGTAGCGTATTCGAGCGCTGGAGTTCCGGATAGTATTTTTATGAATTTGAGTTCATTAACTTTTGTGTAGCACGCATGCACAGTCGCAAGAAAAACGCAATGGAGAAACTTTTTCCTGGATTTTAAAGTGTCATAAATTCTGAACAAAAATGATTCAAAAGCTCGTACTTTGTAATTCTGTCATCAATATACGTGTTTTTAATGGGTTATAGTTGCAGAGCGTAAATATTGATTCTCTAAAGATATTGCATCCAAAGAGGCTGTCAAAATCCTTCACCTGGAAAATGGCCAATTTTTATTGGCCAGTAGCTCAAATTTTCACCTTGCCTCTTCTTTTCGTTGGTATCATTAGAAAGAACATATTTTTTTTCCTATAAAAATAGTTTTTCTTTACGATGGTGTTCTTTCAGATAAGTGTTTAAAAATGAACTTGAAATACTATTTGTCGTTAGCGAGAAGCTCTCGTTCCACAATAATTAAAGAATGGTGAATGCCCTGGAAACCGACTATTAATGATTTTGCAACTGTATAAGTGAGAAATTGTTTTTTATCAGTGATTTTGATTCATTAAAGGATGAATACTGTTTGATTTCACCATTAAGAACGTATAGACGCTCAAAATATCCATTTTGACGTTTCCCGAATAAATTACGAGTTTTCTCGTGACGTCTGTATGTGCGTATATCAGATAACTCAAGAACGGTATGTCCTCAGGGCTCCCAACACATTTTAGCTTCAGAAAAGAGTAAAAGAGGACCATTTTCAATCAAAAAGGGGACTAAAGCGGACCAGTTAGGATCAAAAAGAGGACCTTGGGAGGACCACTCATAGTTAAACCCAGGGAAGCACCAAAAGGCAAATTAGTCGCCAGCTGGGTTAAATTTGTGAAGATAATTCATTAATTAATTATAATAATGATACAATTTCTTTATCACCTGCAGGGTTCATACACTTTTGATTAAAAAAAGTTCCCTGACTTTTCCAGGTTTTCCAGGTTGTTTTTTAGAAAATTCCAGGTTACTCGCTTCATTCAAAATTTAAGTTTAAATAGTAATATTTTCAAAATAATTAAAATTGTTTAAAGTAGCAATGCAGAAGAACTAAAACTTCTCCCCTTAGATATGAAATTAAATAAAAATTGGAATTTTTTTTCCTTTGTTTTGTCTGTCAAAATTTTAAGTTTTCTTTTAAACATTTTGTTCAAAATTGTTTTAATTTGTTTACTATTTGTTGAAAACAGAGTACTTTCAACTTATTATTTTAGCGTTTCTTTGATGTCATGCGTAATATTATAGCGTTTTGCTGTAGTCCTGCAGCAACCTTTTAGCATCAACTTTTGGTTTACAATACTTCTTTTTATTTTCTTATTAGTAGGTTACACAAAACATATTGAGCAAAATGCAAAGCTAAATTTCAGTATAAATATGATTAACTTGTTGCATCAATCGGCATACCATATAATGCATAGTAACAAAAATCAACATACGCCGATCTTTAGGCCAATGCCAATAATCTTTTTTTTTTCCACATATTAAAGGACGCTTACATTAAAATTTCAAATTTTCTTTTCCAGAAAATAATAGTCAATTTTCAAAAATTCATAACTTTTTGCACATTTTAATGTTATTTTCAATAGTACACATTGATATAAACATCCAATTCTGTTTCTGGAAGTTTAAGTCTACTTCCATTGTGCAAACGATCAAATATGGCGACAAAGTAAAAAATTTAAAATAATAAGTTGATTTTTGGATTTGTAGTAATAAAAGTAGTAATAAATAATTAGTAATCCTTAAAAAACTACAATAAAAGCAAAATAGTCAGTATTTAGCACATAAGAGTCGAAATCAATTTAAACAAAAAAATGGTATGAAGATTAAATTTTGCATTTTTCCAGAAAATAATTACAAATTATCCGGAAAAAAAGGCACAATTTGTGTTGTTTTCAATAGTTAGCATTGCAATTAACATCCAATGCCGTTTTCGGGAACTTAGGCACTAAAAAAGTCTTGTGTACTTCCATCTTGGGAATGACCAAATATGGCGGCTATGCCCAAAAATAAGAAATAACTTTTTTAATTTGTCGCATGAAGACAATTAAAAAATAATAAATCTTCATGAAACTACAATTCATTGAAAATTTTTTATCACATTTGCGTCCGAGGCAGTGAGGAAAAGAATAACTTTTGAACAAAATTTTTCATTTCTCAAGAAAATTATTTTAAATAATAATAATAATAGAAAAACAATTTGCAGACCATTTTCTGTTATTTTTATCATTTTTCAATTAAAGAAAACATCCAATTCTGCTTTGTTTTAGAAACTCAGCCATTTTAGGATCGTATCTACTTCCATCTTGTGAAAGACCAAAGATGGCGACTACGTTTCACACGTAGCTGAAATGATTTTCCGATCAAGGAAGAAAAAAAAAAACGATTTTCCCCGATCGACCCTCCCATCTACAGGTTGTGCTTCCGAAGCAGTAAATTGTCTTCTCAACTGTTGAGTTTGTGCATAATTCCTGTTCACCTGATTTTTTTTTTCTTGGGAACTACTGAGAGCCAAAAATGGCGGCTGCTGAAGATTTTTTGGGTCGCCATTTTTTTCATTGCTTTAAAATTGTTACAATTTTTTTTTAAATACATCGATGAAAATGAAAATTAGATCTCATAAAACAAAATTTCCTGGGAAAAAAATTAGGAAAAGAAAAATTTTGGGGACACATTTGGAAAATTCCTTGACATTTTTGACTATGTCATTTTCCCTGATAATTACAGGTTTTCCCGGAGCGTACGAACCCTGAAACGAACAGAATGTTGTGGCAACCCATCTAAAACTTTAGGCAGTAGAAAGAAATGCGTTCCCCTCACTAACTCAGTGTAAGAAAATCTTCGCTCTTTTGGCGCATTTTTCGTTGTGAAAAAAAAGTTCATTTTTCGATTGCAGTTTTTAAGCGTCGGTTTAGATAAAAATTTACAATTTTTTTCGTGAAATCACAATAAAAACGAAGATTAGATCTCATGGTACTTAATTCCTTGGGGAAAAAAATGGAAAGAAAAATTTTGGAGGACAAAATTTAAAAACTCCCTGACTTTTCCCTGACATTTTTGACAGTGTCATTTTCCCTGACAATTCCCGGTTTTCCCGGAATTCCCGGAGCGTACGAACCCTGACCTGTGAAACTGATATTTTTATCCATTGAATAATATTATTTACACAAATATTTGGATGAGGGGGGGGGGCACTTAGTTCAGCACTTAAGGCAGCCTCGTTAGAACTAAATAGGCATAATGATACATTTTGACTTGAACCAGGGATGCTGGTAGTCTCACTGAAGGATAGATGAAGCTGCGCTTCATCTTGATTTAGTTTAAAATTATTGTTATGTTTTTCTGTCATGTAATGCTTCTTAATAGCGTTATCATACACCAAACAACAAAAAAAAACGTTATTCTCGTTTTCCGCAGTCTCTAATTTTGTTCCCATTTTCATCAGTTTCATCTAACTATTTGCTGAGAAATTTGCATTTCCCCATGACTCACACTGAAACCTAAAAAATATTGTTTTGAATTCGAACAAAGCTACAACTGAGTTTATAATAAAATTTTTTCGTATTTGGATTTTAAATTTAATCTCTTATCACAGGGTTCATACCCTTTAGAGAGAAAAAAATTTAAGCACTTTTCAAGAGTAAAAAAATATTTTTCAATGTACTACCCTGAATTCGCACTATAAATATTGCATGCAGATTTCATTTAATACTAACATATAAATAACAGGAAGTAATATAAAAAGTAGAGAAAAACAAACTGCTTTTTCTACAAGAGACACTTTGATAAAAGATCTGCTGTATTGAAAGTTTTCCTAAAAATGTCTGAAATGCTTAATGACAAAAAGAAGCAGATCACATGAGGCTTAGGTTTGCAACTCTCATATTCAAAGTATATTTTCAAGAATCATAAAGCTTAGATTTAAAAAAATAAAAACAATCCATGATTGCAAGGCCATGAGTGCTTTGAACTTTTATGGGGGGGGGGGTACTAATTCCCCTCTTTAGCAGGCATCATGACAATGAAATGATGTACATAAATTCAACTTTATAAAATTTTATAATTCAAATTTGTTTCAAATACAAACAGTTAAAATATTATGCACTCAATTATTTACATTTAATATCCCACCTGTAAAAAAACAGTAATAACCGAAAATAAGCTAATAGTAATTAAAATTAAGTTTGAAAAACTAGAAATTTGAAATAAAAACAAAAAATTATTAATTTTTTAGTTATTCAAATAAAAATTAAAACGAGTTAATCTAATGTAGCATGTCAAAACAACTTCAGATTGCCAAAAATATAAAAAATTTTATTAGATGCAAAACAATTGAAAGCCCAGATAAGCAAATTTTCACGAACCAAGTTCAAATGTTCGCATATTTCCCATAAAATAAATTTATTTATTTTCTACTAAATTAAACATAAAACATGCTAATATAAGGTAGCTTTTGGAAAAAAAACATTCGATTGGGTAAATAATTGTAATATTTTCATGATGCAAAAAGATTGAAATTTCAAATACTATAACTCATTTTCCGCGAAATCCGAGTAAGTTCAATGTTGCCATAGTTTCCAAAATAAGTACTTCGTTAGTTATTGAAATTAAACGAAAAATAAGCTAATCTAAGGTAGTATATGTCAAAATAACTTTCTACTGTCATAAACATCAAAATATTTACAAGATGCAAAAGGATTGAAATTTCAAACGCGAGAAGCAGTTTTCCGCGAAATCCAAGTAAGTTCAATGTTATCATGGCTTCCACACTAATTCCTTTGTTAATTACTGAAATTAAACGAAAAATAAGCTAATCTAAAGTAGTATATGTCGAAATAACTTCCTACTGTCAAAAACATCAAATTATTCACAGGATGCAAAAGGATTGAAATTTCAAACGCGAGAAGCAGTTTTTCGCGAAGTCCGAGTAAGTTCAAATGTTGTCATGGTTTCCAAACTAATTTCTTCGTTAATTATTGAAATTAAACGAAAAATAAGCTAATCTACGGTAGCACATGTCAAAATAACTTCCGATTGTAAAAAACATCAAAATATTTACAAGATGCAAAAAGATTGAAACCTCAAACACGAAAGCAATTTTTCGCGATACTGCATATCGAACAATGTTCAGAAAATTGCACTGATGAAATATTTTTAAAAGAATTACAAGCAATCTAATGTATGCGTATGCTTGTAATGATGTATGCGCTTGTAATGATTTTTGAAAGAATTCAAGAATAAAGAAACTTTTCATACTTTTTCAAAGCTTTCAAGTACTTGGAAAATGAACTTTTATTTTCCCAGGAACTTTTCAAGGTTTTTTAAGGGCGTAAAATTTACGAACATATGCGCCTGTAAAAAAAATGGCGCATGCGCCACGAGATTACTTCCGATTTCATTTGCAAAAGGATTCGGAACTCCAGCGCTCGAATACGCTACCTTGCGGTGATTTATAAAACTGCGAATGCAACTAAAACATTGCCACGTTGCGCTCCACGTGTATCTGTTGAGGTAAACGCGGTCAGTTTGTTCTGAGTAACGCATTCAACATGTCTAAGAACGCCTTCAACAACAGAAATTAATTCGTCCCTTAGTAGTATTCTCGAGCTTCTCAAAATAATGTTAGTTTTTCTTATTTCTTTCAAAAAAGTATTAAATGGTGGAAGCGTAAACAAGAAAACTCTGGATTAACAAAATTGGATAACGTTATACCAGGTAAAATTTTTTATTGTTTTGTATGAATTTGTAAGAATATGAGTTTTTTTTAATCTTAAATTAATTTAACTAATCATATTTTACAGCAGCATTTAGTTGGAATGGACAGTATGCAAAATATTTTCTTGAATTTATTATCGTAGAACAAAATGAAAAATGTTTAACCGAGAAAGAATTTACTTTATTCCTTTTATTCTCAGCTGAAAGGTTTCGCCAAATTTGTTTAGGGTTATAGTTTTGGAATTGTGCGAGCAAAGTAGCCTTGGCGAGATTTCGCGTTTTTAGTTAAACCATTTTTAATTTTTATCATGAATGGAATAAAATGGTAGTAAGATTACAGAATTCGATAAGTGAAAGGAAATAATGGTCAATCAACTGAAAAGAAAACTACCGCCATATATAAACTGTGAGTACACATTTTATTTATTTTGTTCTGAGTGAATTTGAATAAATATCAGTTTTTCAATTCGATGAAGAAAAAAAAACGAACTTAACAACATTGACTGGACACTTTTCCTTAACCTAATTCCACATAAATGATTTAAATAACCTTTGTTACTACAGTATCCTACTGAAATAGAAAGTATGTAAATAAATTTTCTTGAAAATATTTATCGCAGAACAGATTGAAAAATCCAGAAAGAACGTTAAGAATTTGAGTAATAAAAAATAAAAGTTCGCCAAAAATCTGTTTATAAGGTTATGGTTTTAAAATTGTGTGATAGAATAATGTATCTTGACAAGATTTCGCATATCAGGTAAATCATTTCCATGACGAATGAATTAAATGCATGATTTCTTTAGATATCCAATCATATAGTCATAGAAATAAATTATCTAGTGTTAAACGTTACTCTTGACAGTCTGCCACGTATGTGCACTATGGGACAAAAATGTCAACAAATGCCGGAAATGTTACGAAACTGAACTTAATATGTACTAATGTATAGAAAAAACGGTACAAAATGAAAATGCCGTTCGAAACGAACCAAAAATTTATGAATTCCGAATTTAACATCGTGAAAATGGCTGCTTCAGAACAACTTACTGTGTGTTCTGCATTAATTGTTTACTTTTGTAATACTTTTTGGTTTCTAATCTCTTTCTATATGGGTCAGAATAACCAAAAGACTGAAAAATCTTTTCAAATGAATAAAGCGAAAAAATCATACATAACAACAAAAATCACAACACTTTTAGCATTTTCTTCGTTACCACATGCGTTTGTTTTAGTTTTTAATTCCGCCATTAGACAGTGACTGCAGTGCCCCCTATAGTTCGTTGGAGTTGCGAATTAGAGACCGGCTAAAACATTCCGAGTTATGGGAAGTTTCCACACACAACAGTCTCAAGAGCTTGGGATCCAATGAAAACACCGTGAGATAAAGGAATATTCGAGTTATTGAGATCAGATCGGAAAATTTATTCGTTTTTGTAAACGTGAGGCTGAAATTCCGAGAAATATCGGTAGCACTGTGCTCCGCGATTCGACGTCATAACTCCTCCCCCAAACCACTTTTTGATGGATTTCCATGCTGCAGCGGTTGAAGGAGGAGTAATGACGTCAATCTGAAGTGAAATAATACGGGAAAGTCAGGTTAAGGCGCCGCGGCCGCGTGTTTGGGTGTACAGTATCTTTTAAAAACAATATAAAAGCGGACTAATCGGACCAAAATGCTAAAAAGCGGTCTAAAGCGGACTTAACCCTAAAAAACGAACTTTGGCGGGAAAAGCGGACCATTTGGGAGCCCTGTATGTCCTAGAAAGTTGAAATTTGGTACGTAGACTCCTAGTGGGGTCTAGTTGTGCACCTCCCCTTTTGGTTGCATTCGGGTGTTTCTAAAGGGGTCTTTTGCCCCTTTTTGGGAGGAAATCATTGTTTATTTCGATGTAAACTCAAGTGGTGTTATAATTTGGCGGACACGTGGCGATAGATCGCTAGTCTTTTGGTCTCCAATTTTTGTCGCTAACTTGGCGATTTTTATTTATTTATTTTTTTTTTTTAATATGGTTTCAAATTTGCCACTGTTGGTGATATTTAGAGAGTAAACTATTGAATTACATTAAAATTGCTAATAATGACATTGAATTGGAGTAAAAGGAAGACATGTGATGCGCACATCAGCTCGTTTTAAATCTCACTTTAAAGACATGAAAAAACTTAAAAAGACATGAAAGCTGCTCATGTTCAAAAACATATGCAGCTTAACTTACTGCACTGCCATGCGAGTCAAACTGTGTTTCATATTACTTTCTGTCGCCCCTTTTAAAGTCGTGCCGAATATTCATTGCTTTCTTCTTTGGAGTGCACTTTTTGTAGGTTAAAGATTTTGAGTGTTCTATTAAAGCTTACAGAAGTGCTCCAACATTGCATTCAGGCTACTCCAGCGGGTTTTGGAATAGGTAACACATTTTTCAATTTTTTTTCTAAAGCGTAATTTACTGGATTTTAAATTGTTTTACACATTTTCTTAATTGCTGAACGTATGAAAACCTCGAATTAGAATACCAATTAATTATCAGAAAAATATGCTCTATTTTTATTGTGTTCTTAAATGGTAAATCCGTCGTTGGTTATAAAAGACAGTTTTTCTTGCTTTTCTCGCAGATATACGAGGAAGATTTAAACTTGAGATGATGATTGTGAAAATAGTCGTTTTGAGCGGCTTTTAGCGAGTTTTATGAGCGGCAAAAGCTGGAAAATACTTAAATGGGAAAAAAGTTGCGGGATTGAGAGCAAAATCCCGAGGAATTCGAGATTGGAAACCCTATAAGCAACTCAACAAATTGTCGTTTTTAAAAATCCACTTTTTGAAGAGTTGGATAATACTAGATGAGGAAGGGGTTCGAGTTTTCCGAAATCGAAGTCTTAGACGCGACTGTACACTATATTTGGTAACGTTTGCGGCTCTGCAATTTTGCAGCTCCAAAAAAGGAGTCAAACGATTTTCGATGTTGTTAAAAGAGAAGGTGTTTCGTAGTTCTTCTCCTGGAAATGTTGCAAAATTGAACCCCTGGAATCGAGACGCTCTTTAATGATTTTGGCTGAGGGAGGAGGGGCTTCGAAGAGTAGTGTTTTGAGGATTTTCATATTTTTGAACTGTCCAGGAAAAAGAAAAAGGAGAGAGGAAGGAGGGTTGGGACGTGATTAACTGAGCTATCGAAACTGTAACTACCGAAAATTTTATTTTAAGGCTCTTTTTAAAAGAAATTAAGTGTTTTTCACAACAATTCTGTACTTTTTCCTATTAAAATTTCTTCGTTTTCCCAAGGAGAGATAGTTCTTCTCTTTAATAAATGGAATGTTTTTGAAAAAATATTACTTATATTCAGTCCTGGGCCAGTGAGAGGCACCATACGGGATCCAAGCCCAAACTGCAGAAGATAAAAAAAACGGAACTGCCAAAAATGTATAATTATTTAAAAAGTCGTTAATAATTTTTACTTACTATTGCAATATCCCACGGCGCCTCTGTAGATGAATTATGGCTCTCCGAGGCAAACATTTTGGGGGAGATTGCCTGTGTGGTCTGACTAAATCAGTTTTAATTCAATTTTACATAACGAGTTTAAGATTCAAGTTTAAGTTTTCACTTTATGTCCCAGCTGTCTTTAATCGGCACCTTCTAGTTCAATGATCGGGGACCTCCATTCGTGGAACTTATGTCCATTGGACCTTCTCTCCGTCGGAGCTTTTGACGTACGTGAATATTCTATCTGCGGACTTTTTAGTTTTGAACCTTCTATTCGGACTCCGGACACCTACTAAATCACGACCCTAATGCATGATGAATCCTAAAACGCTCACAGATGTGGGCTGAGGTTTTGTCGAGGAAGTTCTTTAACATTCTTTTAAATACAGTGAATAGAGCCGATTCTTTGACGTGCGATCTTGCTATCTTGGTATGCAGCAAAATATTGAAAAGTTCCATTATTTGCAACGTTATTGCAAAATTTCGTGGCGCCCTGTAGAGGCTTCATGGCTCCTCTAGAAGGTGCACATTTTAGAAATCTTTACCTGGAGCCTAAGACACGTCCCTAATGCAAAATACGCCTAAAAGCACTCACAGCTATTGTTTCGCCTTGGAACCTTCTCTTTATAGTGATAGAAAGCAGATGATCTAAAGCACAGTTTTGCCATCGAGGGGAGCAGCGAAATATTGAAACATTTCAGTATTATTAAATCCCTAATTATTTGCGATGTTATTTTAAATTTTCGCAGAGCCCCTGTAAAGGCTTCATGGCTCCTCTAGGAGGTGTACATTTCGGGAATCACTACCTGGAGCCTTACTAAAATACGTTCCTAATGCATAAAAAGCCCGAAAGCGCTCACAGCTGCTGTTTTGCCACAGAACATTCTTTTTATATAGTGATAGCGAGCCGATTATCTAAAGCAAGATTCCTCCACCGACAAATCACCTCCGTACAAATCATCAGCACTGTCGAAAACCTGTTTCGAGTATTCAAATCCCAATCCTGATGCAGATACAGTCAACATTGTCATTAGTGTAGGATGAAGATAAGGCTGCAATGACGAAAAAGAAAATAACTAAGAAAAACACCGAGAAAGGCACCCCCTACTGAAACTGAATTTATTTAAGTATAATTGGTATGTGTATTTTTTTTTAAAAAAATTAACTTGGTAGTTAAATATTACTTTTAGACAGGCACCCCCCCCCCCCCAAAAAAAAATCTGGTGCTACCTGTTTAATGCAATAAACACTCATTTAAATGTAGTAATGCTACAGGGTTAAAAAATGAAAACATATTCAGATGGAATGAAACCAACTCTTAAGAAGAAACAAAAGTTTATTTAAAAATCAATTTTGCTTTTGTCAAATGAAACCCTAAACCTACCAAAAAAAATAATCACAAGAAATAGAGCATTATAATATGTAAAGGACTTTCGTATATAAATATCAAAGATATATATAAGCATTTATTTTCATCACTCCACCAACAATCCTTTCAATATTTTTTGAGAATTTTGCTATTTTTTTGTCATTTTTCTTTTTTTCATTTAAAGCATGGCTTTCACGTGGGTTTTTTAAACATTTTCATTTTTTTTTAAGAATTTTTTTTTTTTTTTTGTAAGCAACAGAGTTCTTATAGTGAAACACTTTAGGCTTCTTTCTTGATACCTCCTGCAACAGATAGGGTTTCCTTGGCATGATGGGCTTGGAGTACAGCGACAGCTTCTTCCACCTGAGGCAAGAGAGAGAGAATACACCATTAATAAGTTATTTTGTCCACAATTTTGCTCAAATGCATGACAAGAGCTTAGGGTTTTAAAGACACTTGAGGGGGGGGGGAAGACTTGCATACTACTGAAGTCAAATTTTCACCATAATGGGTCAGTTTAGCAACCTATTCAGCAGACTATCACAAGCTTCAACATTATGAAAATAAAGAACTATCATTAGCTTCTTTTTTTTCTGTACTGTTAAGTATGCATACTGGACTGCAACAGGAAAATTAGCCTCCCACTGTAGATCAATCATCTATATTTTAATGCTCAAAACGATGAGAACGGCACTGTTTGAACCACAATTTCTAGAACAAATGTGTTGGATCTTTCTACTGATATAAGTAAATTTAAGCGTAATTCAGACATCGTCCGCAAGTCACGTTCGCCACGTAAAGTGGACAGATGTACATTTTCCGAAAAGGGAGAAGCATTCATATATTGGGGAAACGCGTAAAGCACACGGCACTATTCTCACCCAATAGGAGAGCCCGCTAATCTTGTGGGAACCAATGAGATGCGATTCCCAACTGTACAGTCGTCAAATATATAGCTTCTCGTCACATTTACGGATTCCGTACAATACGGCTTGCTGTCATGGCAACCCGGGGCAACATATTATATACCAAATTTCATCAAAACAAAAAATGGTGCAACACGAAAACATCTAAAACTCTTTGACTTTACGTGGAATGACATATTGTTGCCAAATCGGTTTCGGTGTTTAGAGACGGACTTAATTCACTCTAGCTCTGAAAGCCTAATATGACCCAGCAACTCTTAAGTTACTGTTTCAGAAATTGTATCAAAAGCAGAATAATACTTTGCGATGTTGTTCTGCAAAGTAAAATCATTCGACAAAAAATTTTCTTGGAAGATAAATTCATACATTAAAACTTATCTTCAGAACATTGTCAATTATAACAATTAGCTAATTTAACCGTATACTGAAAAACAAGGCCTTTTTTCAAAACACCATGGTTCTATAATCAAGATTGTTTCATACTGAAATCTGGAGTATGAGAGGAACATTTAATTTACTTGTTCAGTACTCTGTTTTACTGCAGAAAAAAGCACAAAATTCATATTCAGGCACACATTCTTGGCTGAAAACGAAAATGCTAAATGTCTTCACTCTCTGCACTCTTCCTTCAAAAATCTAGGAAATTTGAGTGCATCAACAGCGTTCTAAATATCTAATTGCACTAGAAGCGTTGTTCTCCCTCAGATTAATAGCACACAGCCAATAGTGCAACCAAGAGATAGCTACACAAAGACGTCGAACAAAAATGTTTGCCTAAAATAACCAATCATTTACGGATCGGTCACCCAGGGCGCTTATGGGGCATAAAGGAGCAGGCAGTCAAAGATGACTTTCTGCAAATATTTCCTAGCTAAAGATATGATTTTGCAGAAATTCTGTAAATTTCGTCAAATGGTAGTAAATCCAATGTTCTGGCAAATAACGTATAAAACCAATTCGACATTTGTACTAGTTTTCAACCAAATAAGCATCCATTGTAGGAATTTTAGACATACTCCTAATTTGAGGAAATCTGTATCTGCGTAGAATTTCTGAAAAAATACATTTTTGGTTAGAAGATATTTGATAAACCGAGTTCTGCAGAAAATTAGTTCGAGGTTTTCCCCCCTCACATTTCAATGGAATTGTTCTGCGGTTCAGTTATCTGTTCTGAAACGTATGTCTCACATTTACAAGTGCTGTTTGACCACGGATTGTATGTAATCTGGCAATCTGCCAAGTAAAGACGATTTCATCTGATTCAATCTAGCAGGGAAGATGGGAAAATAGCGATGGGATATTGATACACGCGTTTTGTAATGTCACTAGGGCCTTATTCATTTATTGCATTCTCAGAAATAAAGTGAGGGGAAACAAAGATAGTAACCATGGAAACAAAAAGAAAATAAAATATTTTCATTTCCTTCAGGAACATAAAAGCAAAATGGTAAGCTCAAAACTTTGTTGTGAATAAATAAATCAATTAACTTTTGCTGTGAGAATAGAGATAGAATCTACTTTAGTTTTAAAAAATGTTGTTGCGAGCAAATTTTCATTTTTACAAAACTAAGGCTAAATAATAGAGATGCAAAAGTGCACATCTGAAATAAACCAATTAACACCTCCATAAACTAATAGATACGTCCATTTCCGCCCATAAACCGGATATTAGCCTTTCCATGTAATCGATGGTCAAACTGTATTCTGCTTTGGGGACTAGTAGCATTCCGCATCGTAAATCGGAAATACCGGGACACGAAACAAAGAACAATGCTCACCTTGGCCTTGAGCGATTCGTGATGCTCCAACATGTGCAGCAATTCCGAGTTGTCTATCTCCAGCAACATCCCGGTGATCTTTCCGGCCATCTCGGGGTACCAGCGGTGGATGACGGGGAACAGGCGCTCGCCCAGCATCTGCTTCTGCTCCTGGGCGTTGGCTTCGGCCAACATGGAGGCGGTCAGGGGCTCCTGCCCCTGGATGTGCACCGCCTGTTGGGCCACGGCCTGCTGGGTGACGGCTTGAGGCACGGCCTGGGGCTGGGGCGGGTTGCGCATGTTCGAAGTGTACTTGTAGGCGGCGGGTCGGGCCTGGGACACGCCCGCGGCCGTCAGGGTGGCGGGGCGAGCAGCGCCCACTCCCGTGGGGCCCATGGCGGCCACCCGGTTGCCGGAAGCGGCCGCCGCGGCGGCGGCAGCGGCCGAAGGCTGCTGCCCGGTGATGGGGCGAGCGTTCATGCCGGCACGCATGCCGGGATTCTGGGAGGCGGCCACGGCGGGCCTGGCCGCGGCTCTCGCGAACGGAGCGGACTGCATCGCTTGGAAGGCTGTGGAAGAATGAGAGAGTCATTACACCACTAATTTCTTCAACTCAACGCAACATAGATTGAATGAAATGAAAAATCTATTTTCAGTTTTCTTGTTCACAATATATTTAACAGGGATCGCACTAAGGATTTCGAATTGTTCGCCATAAATTAGCCAAATTTGTAAAGTGTTAGCCAAATTTCAAAAGTCTTAGTCAAAGACTAACTTTTACTCTTTTTAATGTGTTTTTGTCTGCAGAAATATTTAATCAGAAAGTGAAGTATAACTTAATTTTTGACAATTTTTTGAGGATAAGGGCAGGGGTATATCCACGAATTTGTTCGTTTTTAGGAATTTGGTGAGAAAAAAAATGGAAATTAAGTAGTTTTCCTGCAAATCATATGCAATTTTTCAAAGGAAAAAATGGCTAAAAACAATTTTAAGTGATATTTATCATTCTTTAATAAATTTGAGAGTAGAAATAAAAGCTTTCAACGAAGCAAAGACTGCATTCCTATCCTACTCCGATGTTTCAGATATTGAACACAATGAAACAAATGCGCCATACAACACGGCAGCCACCAACACTTTCTACTCGGTAGCCATGCTGCGCACTCGATATCCAATCAGCGAGAGGCAAACGTCATGCTTCCTCCGATCCAATGCTAACGCACACCTCAATCTGCTCGGAGTGGTCCGAGGATTAAACAACTTTCAGTGATTGCTAAGTCTGGGAGTTTTGTGAAAGGTTCGATTTTAGGGGTCGGAATTTTGTGAAGGGTCCGTTTTTAGGGGTTCAAATTTTGTGAACGGACGTAATGTTTATCTAGATTGACATCTGAAGGGAGATTTTTTTTCCCTCTGTGTATATTTTAGAAAATTTTCTGTTCGCCAATAAATTCGCCAAATTCGAATTATGTTCGCCGATTTTATAGCATTGGCGATTGCT
The DNA here is from genome assembly GCF_026930045.1 of Uloborus diversus. Classification (NCBI taxonomy): domain Eukaryota; kingdom Metazoa; phylum Arthropoda; class Arachnida; order Araneae; family Uloboridae; genus Uloborus; species Uloborus diversus. The sequence goes on from NC_072735.1 coordinate 90,758,690, forward strand.
TAACGCGGTCCCTGATTTAAGCTTAATTTTGTTTATACTTTTAAACAGCTCTCATTTTCGATTACTTTTTCTTTTTTTGCCATTATTGCACAAGCTTGATAGTTTGTTTTACAGGGATGAGAGCGGTCAGAGAGCAAAAAGGAGGAAATCCAAAAAAATTTTGTAAAAGGGATGATATCCAAAACCGCATCAAATTAGAACCTAGAAGCCATGATAGTCAAAAATTCAATAAAAAAAAGGGCCAATTTACCAGTTTTAAAGGTAATATATATTTAATTAAGTATAAATAATAATTTTGTACAGTTTGCTGTATTGTACCATTTCCTGCAAGAGTGTTTAATAAATAAATCTAAAATTTGAAAAAGAGGCAACAATTTCTAACCCCTGAGTTATTGAACAAAAGGTTGGGAGAGTCAGAGGTCAATCTTGGCTGCATCACACAATAGTGTCAACTTTTCATATTTTTTTAGAGAAAAATACATTATTTTCATTAAAAACATTTGAGCTTATCGTGTTTATAGAGAGAACATAAATTTTAAAATTAGGTCTGTTTGTAAAGTAAAAATTTACAACAGAGAGAAAAATCAAAAATTTCTCTATGTAGTACAGCATACTTTTCATAGTAAGAATTGAAAATATATATATATATACATATATATATATGTATATATATATAAACGATTGGTTATCTTTTTCCTTGCACTGGAACCCAAAATTTGTCTTTAAAAACATCCTAATACGATTTCGGAATCAAAAGAACAACTTGCAGCCGCCTCATTGAATCATGAAATCTCAAAATGTTTAATAGGCTGTAAAGCCAAAACGGCTGAGATTCACAATAAATATTTTTTACACTTTCTTAAATACACAAAAAAAGTAACCATGCCTAGTTTCAACAAAATTCGAGATTGTGTGCTATGAGACATTTTTTGATCACCTTTTGCATTTTTTCCAAAATAAATTAAAGAAACAAAAATATTATTGAAATAATGAATAAAATAAGCAGATATAAGTTAGCATATAATGAAAAGCCACCCAACATTAAAAATAATTTAAATACTTGCAGGATGCAAAAAGATTGTAATCTCAAACGAAGCATGCAAATTTCGGCGCAGCACGTGTGTGACATCGTTGGCATGATTCCAAATCATACGTTTTTGGCAGATACCGCGGAGGATGAAGATTCGAGAGAGGAAAATAGAAAAAATAAGAAATCGGGGACAAAAATTTGAAAGAATCTTATTTTCCGATTTTTGAGAAAAATAAGGCTTGAAAGAAGCAAAAAAAAAAAAAAAAAAGAGGAAAAGGAGGAAAGGTTCTAATAGTCAACAGAAAAAGCCGGAATTCAGGCAAAAGCCGTAAAAATCTCATCCCTGGTTTTAACTAAAATCAAGTTTAAAAAAAGATAAATTATAGAAATTAAATATGTGGGCATTCGGCAGGGGTGTTAGGGGACTCCAGTAACATTTTCGGAAAACTCTTCAAATGTGCTTACAAATATTACCCGAAAAAACATTTTTAATGATTTTTTTTAAATAATTTTCCAGTTGTAACATGTGTTGAATTTTTGAATCACAATATATGGTGGCATGTCAAGAAATCTTCCTAACTTTTTGACGATATTTTTTTCAAAAAAAGAGGGGGGTGGGGGGGGGGTTGAATTTTTACAGCAGACAAATAAAAATGGTATAGTTTTTTTTGGGGGGGGGGAACCTACATTAACATATGCTTTGGGAAAATACAGTGCAGAATTGCACTAAGTAGTTTTGTCACAAGTTGATGCTGAAAACAATTTGGTGCTATTGGCTGAATAGTTGTAGAATTCCTACGCATGGGAAGAAAAATTGGTTTCAGTCCGTATTCTTATGCAATACATGGAGTTCTACACTCGTTTGGTGCATGGCTAGAAACTGGTGCCATCTATTGAGAACAAAATGAAACTTTTTGTTAATTGATTGAATAATCTAAAAAAGGGCAAAAATTGGAAGTAACTCCTTAAAAACTTGGAACTAGCAAGTGTATTAATTTTTTTTTGTCCATGATATTTGGGCTGGTATGAATTCCACAAAATGTTATTAATACATTAGTATATGGGTTGTATCAGTACAAAGATCAATCAATTTAAAATTTGAAATGCATTGTTGTTAAGTACAGACGTACCTCCATACATCGAGCCGAATTGCCAAAAATTCAATACATAGAAATTTTGATATATAGAAGCAATCTTAGTTTATCTCCTAAAACATTAAAACTAAAGCTTATTTTTGTGTATGAAACCGATTTCTATTTTATACGAGCATTGGATTAAAAAAAAGTTAATACTTAAAAAATTTAATGTGTGAAACATTTACTGGAGCACTGCATTGTTTCTAAAAACCAACTGTAATGTTGTTTCATGTTTTTGAGAGAAAGTTTTCTATAAGTTTCAGTACTTTTATTACGGCTTTCCGATTTCTCACGACAACAAGCACTCTGCTTGAGGAAATACTAAATTTACCAGAAACGATGCTTTTTGCGCCTTCATACATCTTCATTCTTCGGCAATTCAACTTGATCCGTAATATTAGGGGTTTTTCGTTTTGACATTGTAATCGAGAGATAAGTAAAAAATCAATTTACTTAACTTGAATGATTTTCACCGAAGCTAAAAAGTGGAATGATAATCAGACAAAAGGGATAACTTGAAACTCATTTCACTGTATTACTGGCTGCAACTAAGATTTGAAATTACCTTTAAAGAATTTAAGAACTCCAGAATGGAACAACGACCTATCAACACACCCCTCAACCCCAGATCTCTTATGAGTTTTTTAGCAACCTTTACGAAACATACTTTTCTCCCCTAATCTTCATTTTTCATGAGACAAACAGGCTAAAGTGAAAAAAAAAAATCAACGAATGTCTTGGAAAAAAATATTGATATACAGATATTTTTTCAATATATAGAAAGAATTTTTATATCTAATGGACATGAAAATTAGCTGGGATTTCGATATATAGGAAATTTTGATATGGAGGCTTGACTGTAATTGTTTTTTAATGTGTAGCAATTTTTTTTTAACCACTAAAGTTTTACACACATAAGAATCTTAGCATACATGTAGAAGAAACAGCTTTAAGTGCTTGCAAAACAGATGAATTTTCTTTTACAATAATTTACTTTACATCTTTTCCCTAAATTTAACAGAAGTTTAATTGATTGAAGAACCAAGGTCTTACCTGCTGCTGGTTGTGCACCAGGTCTTATTTGAGGCTGAGTTGGCCATCTTGGAGTAGCTCTCATCTGCGCCATTTGTGGGAAATAACTTCTCTGGGCTTGAGGCATAGTGGGGACAAAATAGCCAGCACTACCAGGATTGAACATTTGACCAAGCTGGAAAGACATTAATTTTAAGTAGCGCATTATATCCAAGTAAGCAATAACACGAAAAGCAAAAAAAATTGGTTAACTTAAGCACAAAAAAAAAAGCAAACTTTCCAGAAGGGTTAAACAATCCCAAAACTGCCAGTTTTCCAAGAGTCTTGGAGACAGACATTAAATTCTAAGAATTTAACAGGACAAGGAGACATTCTAGGAGCAAAACTTGCTCCTAGAATGCGTGGTTGTATTTTTTTTTTAATTTCAAGGGCTAATAAGCAATCAGCTTTCCCCTCCTTTTCCTGATTAATCGCCAATCCGTTCTATTGAAAATACATAAGAAAACACCTTTTAGAAAAATAGGGAGACAATTTAATTGTAAAATGGAAAACTTAAGATCAGAAGTTTAAGATCAGTTCCAGCAACTTCACTTTTAAAGAAAAATGCAACAAGCAAACAAACAAATACAAGACTTACCTGCATTCTCATGCCAGCCATGCGTTGCATGTACTGAGAAGCCAAATGCGCCTTACGTTCTTCTTTGCGCTGAGCCAAGGCAACGTACAACGGTTTGGAAGCGACTATTCGTCCGTTCATCTCGGTCACTGCTTTGGTGGCTTCTTCTGGTGAGCTGAAACAGACAAAGCCAAATCCTCTGGAGCGGCCGTTTCCATCAGTCATGACCTGGAAAAAGATACATACCAAATAAATGATGTAGCTGACCTAGAATGAATTACAGAAGAGTCTCCAAAATCCAAGGTAATAAACTCGGATTATCCAAAAAAATACTGTAATAATTCACGATTAAAATTTTACACTATTTGTAAAACATAGCTATGTGTATCTTTTCTTTCTTATTTAAAAAAGAAAGACGAAAAATTTATCACTTTTATTTCAACATGAATTTAAATTTTGATTATTCTTAAATGAATTTCGACCTTTTTTTCACGATGACTAAGTATTTATGTGTAAATTTTTAGACAACCAAAAATGCATTTTCAAACTCCCTGAATCCATTTCGGCAAGTTTTGTACTGATGTCTGTATCTTCTTATGTGCGCACGGCACCAAGTTGTACATTTCCTTTTTCAAAAAAAAAATTTTGGAAAAAAAAAATAGAACAGACTTCAAAATTGCTCTAAAAAGTTAAAAATAATTTCATTCTTTAAACACCAGCGATAATACTTTTTGAAGTTGGCGCAATCCAGTGTAACCATGCTTTGTTCATATTTTTTTCAGAAAATCATCCAAAGTTACGAACGAAGCATTTATATAGTTACTCAAATATGCTGTAATCAATGCATAATGTATGTGGTCGTGAAGAAACAGAGTCCGGTTAAATTATAGTTGAGTTATATGGCTCGCTTTTGCGCCAACTTCAAAAATTATGTTTAAAAGTATTATCGCTGGTGTTTAAAGAATGAAATTATTTTTCACTTTTTAGAGCAATTTTGAAGTCGGTTCTATTTTTTTTCCAAAATTTTTTTATTTCATTCTTCTTAGTGTATATGTATTTCAGAAATAGTAAGAAGTTACTATCACGAAACTTCACCTTATTTTTTTCATAAAAATATTCCAAACTAAAAAAGAACTATGAACACGCTTTAAACTTTAAGCGATTGACACTAAAAATTTATCTTTGTTAATCTCTGGAATTCATTTGTGTGTTAATTTAATTATAAATATTTAAATATTACGTTGTCTCTTACTAATTTACATTTCACAGCATACAAGTTGCTTGTGATGCAATCCTGTATCTCCTTACTTGGCCACGATCATCTGTTACTGGCATAGATGATAACGATAAAAATACTACTATGTATATCTATATATATATATCGGTGAGGCAAACCTAACCTTGTAGCACTGTGAAGGCTGAGCAGATCCTAATCACTGCATTACCTCGCTTCCAGGTAAATTTATTCCCACTATAGGACAGTGACAATGAAGAAACTTAATGCTTGCTTCAGAGAAGCCTCTATTCAAAATTATCAGTACAATTTCTATTAAAATAACTGTTGTATGGCACCAAACTTTTGTAACAATGGGTTTTATATTTAATCATTTTATAGGGAAATTTCATGAAATTTACTGTTTTTTGACCGTAACTTTTTTTCTAAAGAACAAATATGGTCAAACAAAGTAATGGGACCTAAGTTGAGCCATCCCCTATCCATTAAAAAAAGAATCATCAAAATCGGTTCTGTGAGTGGACAAAAAAAAAAAAAAAAAAAAAAAAACGGTATGAACTGATAGCCGCCTCCTTTTTGAAGTCTGTTAAAAAATTGCCCTCTGATATTCCAAGAGTGTTACACAGTCTGTATTCTGGAAAATCCATTCTAATTTCAATTTATTTAATGCACTAAGCTGGTCTTTAATGTATGATCCAAACTTGTAGTTTACGAATATTTCATGCCATAAAGCAAGTGTTGTTGATGCCAACCTCTCAAGACCATTTTTATTACTTTAATAAATTTGGTTAAAGAAACTTATATGTGCAAAAGAATTCGATTTCCAGGTTTTAATGTAAAACATTTGTTATGCACTAAATATCCAAATAGAAGTATAAATAAATCCTCTTGAATTAAACGCCTCGGATTTTCGAGAGGCTACTGTATCATAAAATGTTCGCACTGTACAAAGCATTTAATATCATTTAACAATCTTTAAATTTAAACTGAGAAATTATATCCTGCAACCAGTTGCCAAAAATAGGAGGATATTAAAAATAGCAAATGAAAGTGAAATGTTAGAAAAACTAACCTAAAAAACATATACATGACTATTAAGAAATGTATTATTATAACAGAATAGTCATCTTGTAAATTCTTGTGTAAGGATTCAACATATTTCCGAGCACTTTCTAGTTACATTTTGTGCAAAAAACATTTATTCTTGAGCATTCATTTATTCCTTTTTTGAAACGTATTCATAAAATTCAAAAATTCTTGAACGTCTCATGCTTAGTGCAACTTAATGCACTAATTTGAGAAACTTTTTAATTTTAAATTTGCATTTAGTCAGGACTAGAAATTTTGAAACTTTTGAAAGATTGTTGAGAAAGCTAAGTTTTGAGTCTGGCATAGCCACTCAAAACTTCAATGAACTTAATTTTACTTTGTTTGAAGATCCCTCAAGAGAGAGAAATAGTAGGCAGCAAAGCTGCAACTCATACCTTAGCACTTGTGATAGTTCCAAAAGGAGAAAATTCTTTCCGTAGCTTCTCATCATCAATAGCGTCATCCAAGTTCTTGACATACAAGTTCACTCCTTGGTATCTATTTATTCTCTCCATCTTGAGTGCTTCAAATCTCCTCTTGAGCTCCGCAGCTCGCTCAGACTTCTTTTGTGCCCGTCCGACATACAGTATCTTTCCATTTAATTCTTTCCCATTGAGATCTTCGACAGCCTGGGGGAAAATTCACAGAAATTAAAAAAAATATATATATATATATATATATATATATATATATATATATATATATATATATATATATATATATATATATATATATATATTTGGCTAAACAAGTTACCTTTTCTGCATTTTCTGGCTCTTCAAAACTAACAAATCCAAATCCTTTTGATTTTCCCATATCATCAGACATGACCTATACAAGAATAAACAGGAAAAATTTCAAAAATAAGACCAAGAATCCTTACATTTAATTGTAAAATATATGAAGAAATCAAGGGCATTAAAAGGTTTCAATGCTTAAATCAAAGAGTTATGTAGTTTAAAACATCCAGGGTTAGTAAGGAGACTGTAGAGTAAAATCTTGCCTATTTTGCATCCCAGTGGCAGAAAGTTTTTTAGCTATCTGCTTTATAATCTGTCTGCAAAATTTCGGGATGCACTATTCATTCAAATTACATTTTCAGTTTAAATTTTGAAAGACTTATTTTTATTCAAAAAACCCATTTTTTTTATTGATATGTCTATGGAACCCAGATTATGTATAGCTGAGAGTGAACACTGGTAGATTATACTATTACAAGGAATTAAAATGAACCCAAACTCTTATATTTAGTTTTTAAAAAAAATCCTGAAAAATGAAACAGCAGGCTTAACATTTTAAACAGTTGGAGGTAGCAGATTACCCTTCCATGAGCAATACTGCAGACCTTAATAAAATGTTCCTTTGTTTGCGAACTCGAATAAGGTTTTTAAAATTTCCTTTGAAAAAAAAATGCAGTGCACTACTTGAACCCTGCTTCACTAACAGCAAAAAGTATAGCTATATATGTGAGTAGACTTTCACTATGACTTAAATATCATGATTAATTAATGTGCTAGCTTTGCACAACAGAAGTTATTACCATACAATCAACAAAATCAAGACATATTACAAAAAAAAATGAGTAAATAAAGAAAGTTGTGAAAATTTTTTAAAACTGCCTGCAAATTTTGAAAATTCTGTGTGTGTGTGTGTTTGTCTATATTATCTGAGTCTGCAATAACTGATTAGGGAAAAACACTGTTTTGACATCAACAATTCACTATACAGAAATAGCACAGCTAGTGGATAGACATTCAAAAGCCAAATTAAGCCATTAAATTAACTAAATTTTCATGAATAAGAAGAAGGCAAAACAACAAACACTCAGGACAGAACTGACAGTTTGGGCAACATTTTGATTCTTTAAAAATTAGAAATATTTCCGGCAGCAAGAGGCTACAGATTGAACACAAAAGTAGGAGATTCCTGCCTAAAGCAGAAAAGTTGGCATTTCTGTACTTGCTACAGAGCAAGAGTTGATCATTTCAACAACACTCACTTTGTCTTTTAGATTTCCCACAAGCAAAGACAAAAGTACATTCAGGGAGAAGTGATAGGGGCAAACAAAAAGAATTGCTGTTTGACACAACATTTGCCACTTTCATGAGTTAATCATTGGATTTGCCACTCTGATCATCTGATTGGCAATGTTTTTAATCATTCCAGCATAGTGATGTAAAATACCTGGGTATTTATTTTTAGGGGTAAATACCCAGGGTATATACCCGGGTATTTATTTCAAAAATTTATATTCAACTAAAATACTTTTCTGCATGTATTCCACTATGTATATATACAGGGTGTTTTGTTTTAACCTTCAAGACCTCTATTTTTGCAACCGTTAGTCCTAGATTTACCCTTCCAATTGCAAAAATATTCAAAATCAGATGCAGACTTAAGATGTTGAAAATTTAAAGTAAAAATAAAAATGAGTAAAAAAATACAAATTTTAACTTTATACACGGGCGCCAGGTCCTCTGACTTATATTTAGGGAAATAATCTCCATTGAAAAACAATTCCAACAAAAAAAGTTTGACATTAGAATGACCATTTGTGAGCGGTTTGTGTTTAGCAGCGTTTTGTGACCTACACCACTTTATACTCGCCGTCAGTAACATCTTTTGGGGGGAAATATAGCAGTTAATGAGTGTTTATATAAAATTATATGTGTGCAGAGTGGTTTTTCAAATTGTTCGAGGTTTTGCAGCGTGTTTTGCATATCACAGCATAACATTTGCATGAATTTTTGAATAGAAATAAAAAAATGTAAATACCTTGTGTTTTTTATTTAGCCAACCTATCATTCTTCTGAAAGGGTAATAAGTTCCAATCTCATCTTCTGCATGGTCCCTTAAAACTTTCAAATGTAGTATCTCCTTGAGTTTTGATTGCACAAATGTCAAGTTTTTTTGTGTCGGTAAGTTTTAAATGCAGATCATTTCTCTAAATATAAGTTAGGGGACCTAGGGTCGTATAAAAAGTTAAATTTTGTAGTTTTTGACTCATTTTTATTTTTGCTTCAAACTTTCAAAATCTTTATTCTGCATCTGGTTTGAAATATTTTTGCAATTGGAAGTATGCATCTAAGACTAACGGTTGCAAAAATAAAGGTCTTGCAGGTTAAAACAGAACACCCTGTATAAACAACCATATACAAAACAATAAATTTTCCCCTAAAATTTGTATTTTGATCACATATGTAAAGAATTATTGTGTGAAACAACTCAGGAAGCTAATATGATATTCACATTAAATGTGCTGGATATGCTAATCAATGTTGATAGCCAAATTTCACATATAAAAAGCTATTCTGCAAAAAGTAAAAAGCTTAACTGGTTACAAAAAAAAAAAAAAAGCAAACATCTTCTCCAATTATGGCATTGAAAAGAAAGATTCTTTGGTTCACGATATGTTTCTTTCATAATTTCATAAAGTATTTCAATAAAAAATATTATAAACTGTGTAATACATATGTAAGTATCAGTTTTACCAATTATTTCATATTTAGATTTTTTAAAAAAATTTCTCATTCACTTTCTGCATTTTTTTCTAAAATACCCAGTTTTTCGGTGTTTACCCAGACCTTGGGTAAATACCCAAAAAATATTTACCTACCCACTGGGTATTTACCTGATCCACATCACTATTCCAGCACCAAGCAGACAGGTATTATCAGCATGTGCCATACTTGGTTGACTTTCAAATCACTTCTCTGAATGCAATGTAGTAAAATTTTCTACAAACAAATTTAAAATGCAGGTAACATTGGCAGGATTTTACAGAGAACAAGCTAAAGGAGCATTTATAAATACAATACAAAGGACAAAATTTGTGGTCTCTTGAAGGTCATAATATAGAATTCACTATACATAATGTACTTAACTACATTATGTACCAAAACTTTTATTTTCCTGATGAGACTTTGTTAAAAACCTGTTAGCTTTCTTGTCACTTCCTTGAACAACGAAATAAAAGTACAGTTGTCCCTTTTCGAGGCTTTTACTGTTTTTTTTTTACAAATATAGTAATAAGCATTTTTATGCGTTCGTGTAAACTGTTTCCTACATAAAAATAACAAAGTATGTCTTTTAAGTAAGGTAAGCTCTTCTGAGGGCTATAGTTGTACTAGTTGAGGGAGTGGAGGTATAAAATCGTCGAAGAAAGAGTTGAGAATCGCTATCTCATTTTAATCGTTACACACTAACTGAAAAATATAAATCTCTGTATTATTACATCTGTAATTGTAAATGGTGTTCAACAATGTACTAGATTTTAAAGTTGTATACGTGATACCTTAAATGAGGATAAATGTAGAGGATGAACGGGGGCACATACGGTCACTAACTGGCAATTAATTCATCATGGAACAAGTTGAACTATTTTCATAGATTAATAGCAGTGTGTACGAACTGCATGTGTGTATGTAGTTTATTTCCCAATAATTAACAGGGTGATACCTATCACGTCTAACATCTCATAATGAGTGCCATTTTTTAAGTAATGCAAATGTTATGGTGGCTACGTTTCATGTCTAGGGGGTTCTACCTATGTTAAACACCTATTTAAATTGTCCTAAGTAAGTTTTATGCACTCCTATTAGGAAAATATAAGGTTTATAAATACAGAATCCTACTGTACACACCAAAAAAAGAATAAAATATAAACTAATAAATAAAATTAAAATAATAAAGATATTTAAAGTCTCAACACATGAATTAAGCATTACTTCACCACAAAAACAAAGTACCTTAGCACTTGTTATCTTGCCATACTTGGTGAATAATTCTCCAAGTTTTTCGTCATCAAGGTCATCTCCGAAATTTTTGATGTACACATTCATAAATCTGCGAGCCTTTTCTCCCAACAACTTTTCCCTTTCCTTACGAGGAATGAATTTTCCAACAAATCTAAGAGGGAGAAAAAATTTACTTTTATTTAAACACATCTTTCATTCATATTCTGGCAGTGAAGAGTTTTCTTATGACCTAAGGGCAGGGCTGCAAGAAGCCGGCCTTTTCTAAAAAAAAAGGCCAGGCCGGCCGGCTTTTATTTAAAAAGGTGGTTTTTATAAATCATATACTATATTCTTCATAATAATGATCATCTCTGTACACTAATAAAAGAAATTTATGCACAAAAACTGCAAAACATTTTGGACAAAACCCTTATACTTTTGTTGGATGAGCCTCTACCATGGGTGCAAGTTTGGTGATGTGTTCAAGACGGAAAATATTTTCAGCTCCCCCCCCCCCCTGCCCGCATGCAGGCTTAAGGGAAAATTTATGTGTATTAATGTTGTAGATTTTACAATGCCAGGTTTGGAATCTGTTTTTTCGATTTAAATTTTAAGCCTTTAAATTGTAATATTTAAGCGTTTTGACATCATAATTAGAAAAAAATCTAAAATCCAGCAATAAGTGGAGGGGGGGGGGGTCAGGGGGACTCTCCCCAGAAATTTTTCAAATTGAAGTCCAAAAAAAACGCTATGGTAGGCCATTTTGGTAAAGTTTTGGGAAAGGAGGGGTTCAGGAACTCTTACATCAATTATTTCAAACTGATAGTCCCAAAATAACAATATTGGACAGCTTTCAAAAATATTAGAGAAAGGGAGGGGGGGGGGGGGTGCTCTGGGCTCTCCCAGAAATCAATGTTTTAAAAATGAAATTGTACTCCATCCATGGGTGCAAGTTTGGTGATGTGTTCAAGACGGAAAATATTTTCAGCTCCCCCCCCCCCCCCTGCCCGCATGCAGGCTTAAGGGAAAATTTATTTGTATTAATGTTGTAGATTTTACAATGCCAGGTTTGGAATCTGTTTTTTCGATTTAAATTTTAAGCCTTTAAATTGTAATATTTAAGCGTTTTGACATCATAATTAGAAAAAAATCTAAAATCCAGCAATAAGTGGAGGGGGGGGGGGGGGGGGTCTGGGGGACTCTCCCCAGAAAGTTTTCAAATTGAAGTCCAAAAAAACGCTATGGTAGGCCATTTTGGTAAAGTTTTGGGAAAGGCGGGGTTCAGGAACTCTTACATCAATTATTTCAAACTGATAGTCCCAAAATAACAATATTGGGCAGCTTTCAAAAATATTAGAGAAAGGGAGGGGGGGGGGGGGGGTGCTCTGGGCTCTCCCAGAAATCAATGTTTTAAAAATGAAATTGTACTCCATCTTTCATAACGTTTATAAGCTTTTTGAATGCACTATGGAAGGGATGGAGTTCAGGAACCCTCCTTCGGCAATATTTCGAAATTGAAGTTCCAAAAATGCAATTTTAGACGATGTTGGATAATGTTAGGGGTAAAAGCGTTCGCAGCGCCGCACCATTAGTTTTTGCCGATCGTAAACATTTTTATCACTTAGGACATAAGGTTTTAACTTTTGCAACATTAATCAGTTCTGATCGGAATGTCCTACATAAGGTAGCGCCAACAAACCAGAAATGAAGGAAAGGTGGGGGAAGGGTATGGCCGACTAATGATAATGAATTGGCACCATTCCCCCACACAGTCTTCATTTGAAAAAGAATTCTTTTATAAGATAGCATGTGTTGAAATTAGCAATAAAAAATCGCTTCAGTGAAGTAGATATATTTTTTTAACAAGGTATCCTTTCCAATATTCCTTTAAATTTTCAGCATCAAAACATTTTCTGAAGAGAACTCCCGAAATCCTTCCTCTGAGTTCACCACAAACGTCCTAAATTTCAATTTTTAAGGCTTCAGTTTCTAAATTGTTTTGTAGGAATAGTACCCCTCTTACCTATAAACATGACTTATGACAGCCTAAAAGTTTTAATACTTTAATTTTGGAAACTTTTTGAAAGAACCTTCCTACACCCTTCCCCCTTAAGTCATCCAAAGATAGCACAAAACAAAGCTATTAAAATTTCAGAAACGAAAGTATTAAAACTTATTGAGAGAAAGCCTTCGAATTCCCTCTTCTTAAGTCTTTTAAAGATTACCTAAAACTGAGTTCTGAATACTTCAGCTTTGAATATTTTTTGGGAAAGGGGAACCCCGAACCCCCAAGACAGTCTAAAGTTGCTCTTTTAAGACTCCAGTGTCGGAATTTCGCCTAAAGAAAGCCCCTTCCCTCCTTCTTGACATTCCCAAAGACAGCTTAAAAGTTTTAAGACTTCGATTGCAAACACTTTTCGGGAGAGGGTCCCAAATGCCATTTCACTCAAGTCCATTTAATTATAGCCTCAAATAGTTTTTAAAATATCAGCTACAAAACATTTTCATGTTAAAACACCAAAACCATCTCTCATAAATTCACCAAAGATTGCCTAAACTAGTGTTTTTAAGACTCCAAATTTTTGATTTTTTTTTAAACCTCCCCCTCCCCCCCCCCCCTTTACATCATTAAAGACAGACTAATAAGTTTTAAGAGTTTGCAGAGGAGAAATATCAAACTACTCCTAGCTTCAAAAATGGCTTTCAATTCAGTTTTTCGATAGTTTATACTGTAACCCTTAAGTAACCAAGACAACCCCCTTAGATTGTCCAAGATATCAACATTTTAAAACCTCAGTATCGTGGGGCTCTTTGCAAGAGCAGCATTTTTTCGCAAATTCGTGCTGCCGTTATTTTTCTCCTTTTCTTTCTCTCCCCCCCTCCCATATTTACATTCTAGCGATTGTTAGATTCAATGACATTGGAATTTAGTGATTCCTAAAGTCTTTGCCAAAAATGCAGGAACGGTTGCTCATCGGTGTTTCCAACCAGCTTGAGATTTCCTCTCGATTATTTCCAAAATTCCCATTTTCATTGAAATATTCAAAATCCCTGATAGTTTCCGTTTTACCTGGTATGTGGACGCCCTTTGATGTGGCGAAAACATTTCATCTTGTCAGCAATCACTCACAATCGGTGATTCAGATTCAGCTCTTTAAGACATTTTAAGAGTGTACATAATTTTCATCTATGCGTGTAAAGTTTGCAAAAAAAAAACCCAAATGAAAAAAACGAAAAAATGATCGAAAATAGCATGAGAAAAGGCTAAATTTTCAATTAGAGCCAATTATTTCGAAAAAACAGGGAGAATAGCGAGTAACTCATCGGTCTACAATGCAGTGAGTTGGAAATAACAGAGCGATACCTAAAAAAAGTCAACGGCGCGAGTCGAAAAGCCGCTCCTCCACAAGCACGTTGCAAACAAAACAAGCCCATGGCAGAAAACCGAGAGAATATCGATGTAAATTCGTGGTTATGGAATGGTCCAGTAATTAAAGCATATTTTCCAAACACTCAATTTCTCTTTTTTAAGTAAAAACTGAAAGAAAGGCATCGAATTTCTTTCCGTCCCGAAAATTTGTCCAAGACGGAAATCCGTCCGAGACGGAAGGTCTTGCACCCATGACTCCATCTTTCATAACGTTTATAAGCTTTTTGAATGCACTATGGAAGGGATGGAGTTCAGGAACCCTCCTCCGGCAATATTTCGAAATTGAAGTTCCAAAAATGCAATTTTAGACGATGTTGGATAATGTTAGGAGTAAAAGCACTCGCAGCGCTGCACCATTAGTTTTTGCCGATCGTAAACATTTTTATTGCAGCAATAAAATCGCTTAGGACATAAGGTTTTAACTTTTGCAACATAAATCAGTTCTGATCGTAATGTCCTACATAAGGTAGCGCCAACAAACCAGAAATGAAGGAAAGGTGGGGGAAGGGTATGGCCGACTAATGATAATGAATTGGCACCATTCCCCCACACAGTCTTCATTTGAAAAAGAATTCTTTTATAAGATAGCATGTGTTGAAATTAGCAATAAAAAATCGCTTCAGTGAAGTAGATATATTTTTTAAACAAGGTATCCTTTCCAATATTCCTTTAAATTTTCAGCATCAAAACATTTTCTGAAGAGAACTCCCGAAATCCTTCCTCTGAGTTCACCACAAACGTCCTAAATTTCAATTTTTAAGGCTTCAGTTTCTAAATTGTTTTGTAGGAATAGTACCCCTCTTACCTATAAACATGACTTATGACAGCCTAAAAGTTTTAATACTTTAATTTTGGAAACTTTTTGAAAGAACCTTCCTACACCCTTCCCCCTTAAGTCATCCAAAGATAGCACAAAACAAAGCTATTAAAATTTCAGAAACGAAAGTATTAAAACTTATTGAGAGAAAGCCTTCGAATTCCCTCTTCTTAAGTCTTTTAAAGATTACCTAAAACTGAGTTCTGAATACTTCAGCTTTGAATATTTTTTGGGAAAGGGGAACCCCGAACCCCCAAGACAGTCTAAAGTTGCTCTTTTAAGACTCCAGTGTCGGAATTTCGCCTAAAGAGAACCCCTTCCCTCCTTCTTGACATTCCCAAAGACAGCTTAAAAGTTTTAAGACTTCAATTGCAAACACTTTTCGGGAGAGGGTCCCAAATGCCATTTCACTCAAGTCCATTAAATTATAGCCTCAAATAGTTTTTAAAATATCAGCTACAAAACATTTTCATGTTAAAACACCAAAACCATCTCTCATAAATTCACCAAAGATTGCCTAAATTAGTGTTTTTAAGACTCCAAATTTTTGATTTTTTTTTAAACCTCCCCCTCCCCCCTTTTACATTATTAAAGACAGACGAATAAGTTTTAAGAGTTTGCAGAGGAGAAATATCAAACTACCCCTAGCTTCAAAAATGGCTTTCAATTCAGTTTTTCGATAGTTTATACTGTAACCCTTAAGTAACACCCCCCCCCCCCTAGATTGTCCAAGATATCAACATTTTAAAACCTCAGTATCGTGGGGCTCTTTGCAAGAGCAGCATTTTTTCGCAAATTCGTGCTGCCGTTATTTTTCTCCTTTTCTTTCTCTCCCCCCCCCCCATATTTACATTCTAGCGATTGTTAGATTCAATGACATTGGAATTCAGTGATTCCTAAAGTCTTTGTCAAAAATGCAGGAACGGTTGCTCATCGGTGTTTCCAACCAGCTTGAGATTTCCTCTCGATTATTTCCAAAATTCCCATTTTCATTGAAATATTCAAAATCCCTGATAGTTTCCGTTTTACCTGGTATGTGGACGCCCTTTGATGTGGCGAAAACATTTCATCTTGTCAGCAATCACTCTCAATCGATGATTCAGATTCAGCTCTTTAAGACATTTTAAGAGTGTACATAATTTTCATTTATGCGTGTAAAGTTTGCAAAAAAAACCCCAAATGAAAAAAACGAAAGAATGATCGAAAATAGCATGAGAAAAGGCTAAATTTTCAATTAGAGCCAATTATTTCGAAAAAACAGGGAGAATAGCGAGTAACTCATCGGTCTGCAATGCAGTGAGTTGGAAATAACAGAGCTATACCTAAAAAAAAGCCAAACAGCGCGAGTCGAAAAGCCGCTCCTCCAAAAGCATGTTGCAAACAAAACAAGCCCATGGCGGAAAACCGAGAGAATATCGATGTAAATTCATGGTTATGGAACGGTCCAGTAATTAAAGCATATTTTCCAAACACTCAATTTCTCTTTTTTAAGTAAAAACTGAAAGAAAGGCATCGAATTTCTTTCCGTCCCGACCTCCGTCTCGAAAATGTGTCCAAGACGGAAATCCGTCCTGAGACGGAAGGCCTTGCACCCATGGCCTCTACCTAAGCTGATGTTTTTGACACTAAAAAATAGCTTCCTTATAACCTTAAAACACTTTTATGCAATAATTTGTCACTTTTCACACTTTTTTTTTTGACCTTGATGCATATAAGTAAAACAGAATGAAATTCCGCATTCATTAAACATCATAGTTTATTTTTTTGCTGCTGTAGATTAATACCTTAATATATTTGAAAACAAAAACCAAATGACATAAATGGTTTAAACCAAAAAAAAAAAAAACTGCCTTTTTTCTTCTAGAGGTCAAAATCAGACAAACCCTTTTTTCAAGTACTTCCTTCTTTCCATAAACAAGTACTTCCAAAACCCAAAAAAATATTAAACTACTAGTTCCTGCTGCTTACTGCCCGATATAAAAATTATTATCAGTTGGCTCAGTTTCACAGAGGCAACTATTTATGTTACACACCTACAGACCTGCCAACCTTGAAAAATAAAAAATCCTGCAATTTGCACGAGAAAATCCTGC
Source organism: Uloborus diversus (assembly GCF_026930045.1). Classification (NCBI taxonomy): domain Eukaryota; kingdom Metazoa; phylum Arthropoda; class Arachnida; order Araneae; family Uloboridae; genus Uloborus; species Uloborus diversus. The sequence continues at coordinate 90,775,903 of NC_072735.1, forward strand.
AACTATTCCAACGAGTACTAAAAAATTGTGATCAACACATATTACAACAAAATTGCATTGAATACTAAGGAAGCAAATTTTGTAATATTTACCGGAGTTAATTAATTGAGACATTCCTAATATGATTGAATACATTCCATTGATTGTTGTTCTTACTTTAATATATATTTTATTAACATCTTGATTAATAATTATGGTTATTCTAGAATAATATTTTATACACATATTTAAATAATTCTTTAATTTTTATTTAATGTCAGTGCATGATTTGACTCTTCTCAAAAAGTCAGAGTCAAATTTCTGATCACAGCAGTGACCCCTTGTATGTTGTGTTCAATTAAGGACGATGTGAACAAACACTCAGCTTGGATACCAGCATTGGAAGAGCTACTAGGTCGGGAAAAACTCAAAAGTTTGATTATTTTCAACACTTTGTTTACTGTCCAGGTGTTTTTTTCATGTGGATATGAGAAATAACATCTCCTTTTCCTTTATGGGCTATGGACAAATCGCAACAGCACAAAGAGCAAAACGCAAACTGTTTACCTTTTCTTGATTCTATAATGAATGGATGATCAACACTGTAAGACTTGTTTCAAGATAGAATTATTTTTTCTTCCAGACATTGTCAAGTTCCACCAAAATTCAAAACTTTTCCGTCGCTTTCTTACCATCCATTGCTTACGCACTCAGCAATAGCTAATGTAAACAAAGCAAAGTAGCAAGCGCACGCGAACACGTTATTTGGCACGATGCCAAACATCTCAAACCATCCTGCTGAGTGGAAAGATTTGGGGTCGCCAACAACGGGGAACAGCGTTGAATTTGGCGCTGCCACAGAGCGATCTATGACGTCATGTTGAATAGTGATCCTCATGTTGAATAGTGATCGTTAGAAGGGGAACTTAGAGCTGCTATGCCGACGCATCAGCTAAGTTTAGAAATTTTGGATCGGATTTTTCATTGTTGCACTGCTAGGGTTACCACGGTAAAGTTTTTGATTTCGCCAAATTTGCCGAAAATTCACGTGTTGCTAATAATTGCTCACAGTGAAAAATCACCAAAAGCGATAACTCACCAGAAAAGACAACCACTCAAACACGCGCTAAGATCCAAAACGGCTAATCTTAAGCTGATGCGTCGGCTTGAATATATAGGGGCCTTAACTATTACATGGCTTGGTTGGCTTGCAGACTCGCGGTAGGTAAAGGAAAGTCGCCGTCCACAATGGAAGAAAATTCGAATCCGTACCGTACACGTTGTTTTGATTACCGACGGAAAAATCAGAGGATTTCCGGGAAAAAATCACAAAAATCCGGTAACCCGGAAGACGCGGCAAAAATCCGGCATTACGGGGCTAAATCCGGAAAGTTGGGAAGTCTGCACCTATTAACAATTGTAGATCTAAAGCATTCTGGCAGAGCTTAAATTCATTCACTAACATAGTTTAGTTGGCTTTCTTATGTATTCTTATTAGGATATTATTATTTTTAAAAATGTTTTTCACTTTTCTTCAGAAAATAAGAAAATAGTTTTGGTGATTTGAATTCCATTGAACTAAACTAATTTCTTAATGTAGTTTTTTTTTTTTTTTTTTGCACTGAGCGAACTACCAAATTTTTATTCTTGTTTCATGGAATTTGATTAAATTACAGTAAATATACCCCAAAATCAAAGATTTTCCCTATGATTTAGTAGGATATTTTCCCCATAGAAACAGATTTTAGTACAGATTCGAGTTATTAAAATTTGACATTCCAAATAACTTATTCATTAATTGCTGGAGAGGAAATGTTTTTATATTTTTGCAAAAAAAAAAAGTACTAAAAGCAAGGAAGTTTTAATTTAAAAGGGGGGGGGGGCTTGAGCCCCCATTTGCCTCTACCTCCCATGGGCATCCTTGCACAGGACCCTATTTTGATAGGACAGAGTCGGGTAACACTCAACTAAGCCAATAATAAAAAGAATAAATCTATTTTAAAAATGTGTAACTCATTAATAAAAAAGTCTTGGTTTGTAGGTATGAATTTTTGACTTATAAATGAAAATCTTTTCATGTCGACAACTGCTTGACTATTAGGCATTTAATTCACAGATCTATTTTTTCAACATTGGCTTAGGAAAAGTATTTTGACTTGGGTTGCATAAAGACAAAGTCCCATGGATTTTTCCCCGCAATTTGACATGCAAAAAATGGAGAAACATACTTGCCAACATCTACTGGGAAAAAATCCAGTAGATGTTTAAGAAATCCAGTGGATGATTACGATAGGTTTTTCTTTGTTATTTAAAGAAGAAAAGGGATTTCTTATGATCCTTCTTTGTGCAACCAAATGTTCCTTACATCATACATACAATCAAGAGAAATGATCAAAATCCAGGAATCTCCCGGAAAAACCAGTAGAGTTGGCAGGTATTGAGAATCATAAAAACCATCCCTAATGTATAAATTTTACACATATCCCTTAAAGTATATATGATAAATCAAACAAAATCAACTGCTTTATTCCAACCACAGGCCAGTCACTAACAATGTATATCATAATGAAGTTCCTCAGATTCAAACATATCAAATCCAAAGTCAAAAATTTAATAAAAATAATAATAACAATAAAAATAAATAAGGATCTACTTACACTTTTCGCCCGTTGAGCAACATTCCATTTACTTTTATAATAGCATTATTTGCAGCTTCTTCAGTTTCAAAATGTACAAAACCATAACCTTTAGAACTACTTTCTTCATCTGTCGCTACCTATAAATTGCAAAATAATTTTAACATAGAACATTAATCAATTAATATTCAAATATTAAACAAAGAAAACATACACTAATACTTGAAAAGTGAAAACAAAACTAGATCAAGTACTTAGTTTTAACTAACAATGAGTTTAAGACGAAGGAAAGTTTGATTATAACTTTGTAGTCATCAATTTCTCTTTGCGAAGCTATATGACTCTGAGAACTATAAGTTTATAATTTCATGCACTTTTGCACCACAAATGCATAACTTTGGATACCGAAAGAGAATATTAAAGTAGAAAAAAGAAGCTCTTAAAATCCCTTCAGATAAGTTACTTAGTTTTTAAAAAAAATCAAATTGAAAAACAACTACCTAAAAAAGATCAGAAAAAATTTTAACTAAAATTTTGGTTATCTCATCAATAGAGCCAATGAAAATTATAAGTGTTGTATTATGTTTCAAAATATACAACAAGTGAATGTTTTAAAGTCTAGTAACAATAAAGCTGAATAACAACCAGTATTCAAATCAAAATTAGTATTTGAAAGAATGAGTCAAGCTTCAAGCATCAACTATTCTTTTCAAGAAAAAATAACAGTTAATCGTGATCATCACTCACCTTGCACGAGAGGATGTTCCCAAAAGCAGAGAATGTGTCATACATAGCCTTGTTGTCAATGCTCTTATCCAAGTTTTTGATGAAGACATTGCCAACTCCCGACTTCCTGAGTGACGGATCTCTCTGGGACCACATGATTCTTATGGGTCTTCCCTTCACAGTATCAAAATTCATAGTATCCAAGGCTCGTTCAGCTGCAAGAGTAAAGATTCAAGTTTTAACATCAGCCAATACATAATTACAGAAGAACCTTGATCATCCGAACTAACTGGGATCAAAGTTTAAAACTGATAAATGAAAATTCGGATAGTATAGAATATGATCAAACCAATTTCTTACAGAAGCATGCTTATTTTTTATCGCAGTAAAAAAAAAAAAAAGCTCAGTAACTAAGTTACATGGGATTGTTTCATGCAAACACTTGATCCTTTATACTTCAGCTACAGTAGTGTTGTACTGACAGCAACACTACTGCAGGCTGTTCGTTACAGGACTATAATGGGTCATTCCGTGTCGAATTATGACACGATTTAGGACGGACTGTCACAGATCTGGATGAAACTTGTTATGAAGATATTTAACCAAGTTATGAGTGAAAATGCTGGAAAAATTTTTTCTTTCATCTCATTCAAAAGTTATTAATTTTCAAATTTTCATTAAAATATGCTACATTTTGAGACGATTAATTCTCATTTTCTCAAAAACTATGAAAGATATTTGTTTTAAAGCTCTTTCATTCTGCTTTAATTTGATGTGCCACTTGATAAAATTAAAAAATATTTATTTTAAGATTTAATTTAATCAGATTTTAAAATTTAAATTTCTTAAAAACAATTTTAAAATTCTGAAAAAATTTACAAAATTACTTTGTGTTATCCTCTCACATCTCAGCAAGTTTCATAATGGGATCATATGATACAGAAACAACAAGCTTCACATATTTATCCAAATTTCCGCATTTTGGACAAATGGCTTTCTAATAGATTGATCAAATATTATTCTAAAATTTAAAAATCAGACCAGCAAACTATAAATATACTGCTCATAGTAATGTAAAACCTTTACATAAAAATTGAATGACATCCTAATAATTGAAATATATATATATATATATATATATATATATATATATATATATATATATATATATATATATATATATATATATATATATATATATATATATATATATATATATATTTAAAAAAATCCATATTAACTGTCATTTTTTAGAAAAAGAGCTTTGCCACCATTTTTTTTATCAAAAATGGAAATGACATATCCATTTTGATCTTTCATCGTTAAAATAACTCTTTCTCCAGTTGAGATGACAGAATATTTCGTTGATGATGGAGAAAATGAAAATGCTTTGACACTCACCTTTGCTTCACAGTTGGAGGGAACAAAAGCATGCAGCTTTTGGGTACCTGGTTTTGGCACTACTTGCTGGAAACAATGAGAGAGCTGTTCTGAATTTTCAATATATTCATCTTTAGTGGCATAACTGAAGTCCATGGTCATTGAAGGTCAGATTTTGATCTTTGGTACAGTTGCATAGGTGTCGTAATTTGGTTTTGTATGGCATTCAAAGACTTGCCTTTGCTACTTCTCGTTTGAGTATACCACCCACACCATCACATGGCTTTTTACCGTGAGCAGTGACAGAAAAATGTCACTCAGCCTTAATACCAAAATCTCTTTCATGGCAGCATAGATTTAAAAAGTAAATTTTTCGAGTTTTTATTGATGTCACCCCATAGTACAATATTTATGTAATAGCATATTTTATGGATAGGTTAATGTCATACAAATTAAGAAAAATTTCTAATTTAGTAGGTTTGTGGGTACTCAGAAGTGTACCGGAAGAGGCTATAATAGGCAAGAGGGTAGATAGCTTTAAAAGGGCCATTAATCTTCATTGGGGATTAATAAATTGACTAGGGAACAGCCCAGTCAGAGCCTACTGCTGATCATCACATTTGTATTGCGAGAACAGATTTCACTTCATGCCAACATTTCTTTTATTATTAAAGTAGTTTTTTTTTTTTTTTAAATCTGATTTTTAATGTTTTGAAACTTACACTTATTATGGGCAATGAACCTCTACATCACAGATAATCATAAAATTTATAGCTGATGTGCTTGTTTTATAAATGCTATTACATGCATTATTATTTATTTTAACACACTTACATAAACTTCAACTGATCTTACTTTTTTTTATTTTCGCTTTAAAATATTTTACCATCAATTGTTTATATACAGATTTGTGTATGCTATTTTTATATTAACCCATATTTTACCACATTATGAAAAACTTAATATTTTTCATAAAAATTACTATTACAGACTAAAGAGACATCAGGAATACACATAAAATTTTAAACATTACCAAATGTGTATTCGCTTCCATTTTACAATCTGTCCTATATATAGGACGATGGTACAATCCACTACTGTATACTTGGTTTTTCACTCAAGCTTTCTGGTGCGTGTGAAATGGAAGATAACACTCTACACAAAGTCTTAAATAATATTTTTTTCATGAACTGCCAGTGTTTTTCTTAGTACAATGCTTCAACTTATTGTGTTGTTTTCAGTTCGAAGTTTTTACTAAAACGTTTTCAGTCTGCAGCTTCAAAAGGTTCTTCTGTATGGTTCGAGTCTTGTTTTGATGAACAAACAGTTGCTTTTCAGCAGTGTATAGAGGTACACACAAACCCATGTAAACAATAGTAACTTTTCTACAGGCTTCAATACATTTTAAGGTTTCTTCTGAAGCAAACAGTTTCGATATTTTCCAAGCAGCATCCAGTTCTGCTTCAAAGGCATTTCAAAATTATGGTCGATCGTTACCATTTTGTATTACATATGGATGCATAATATTTCTATATGATTTTCATGTAAGTCCACACAGTTTTTAAACTAGTACAAAATGAAATATTTTTCCTTTTTGTTTCAATTCTTCATTATTCTGTGCTTTTTTTTTTTTTTTTTGAAAAACTTTGTATCTTAAAAATTGTTGATGAGTGGCAAAGAATGCCATCATTTCGACGAACAGCTGTGATCTTGTGCTACATGTGAAATTTCCTATCGGATGTTTAAATCCCATAGTTTTTCAAGATTTTGGATGGTTCTAAGGGACATTTTCTCATTCCAATTTCCCTTACTGTTTCCGTTTCAAATAGCTGTTTGTTTCTGAGATGAACAAAAATATTATAAGACAAAAAAAAAAGTATGTTTTGTGCCCTGCTGGAGTTTTAATAATGGACAGCATATTATCAACAACTGTATTATTTACTAACTGTGTTACCTGAATGTAATTCTTTCATTTTTCATCTTTTTAGCTTTGTTATGACAGTCGAAACAATTTTCGGAATCGGACATTTTTTTTGTGCTCCTTGATATAATATAAAATGGAAAGTGGTAACCACCAAAAGAGTTGACAATCGAGAGCTTACTACCAAACTTCATGAGCTTCTCATTTGTGCAAATTTTTCATCTCTATTTTTCAAAATAAATGGCTGAATGCTCAGAAAACACACCAATTTTTTGAAAAGCTTCATTCAAAAAATTATAAATTAGGCGAACTTTACAGTAGCTATCTAAATCAGTAGTAGAGTTATCATCAAATTGTATAAACAGCTTGATATGAAAGAACTGTTTTCATTACATAGTTTGATGAACAAAAGTTGTTCCTTTATCGGGAGCATCTTTCCCATTTCATTGGGTATTATATAATACCCGCTACATAACATTATGCCCAAAAAGTGTTTCAATTTTGATGTTTGCAAACAAAAATCGTTGTTATTCTTAGGCCAGGGTTACTTATTACTTTCCTTTACTGCTTTCATCATATTTTCGATCACACTCTCGAAAACTTTTACAAGTGTTTTCCAGAAATTATGTCCAACAATATCTTCTGACGATTTTCATTTGAAAGTGATTCATAAAGTTATGCAAATTTTGGATACACACTTAGACCGTTTTATTTTGATATATTCATTTCTTCATTAGTGTTGATTCCTTTTGAAATGTTTATTGCTCAAGGAGTCTAGAAGTTTTTCGTTAAAATCAGCGTAACTATACAGAATACTAGAATCATCATCAGTGACTATATCTGGATCAGAAGGCAATATTTCCAAGTCAAGGTCACTCTCATGGGTTCATCCTCTTATGACATTACATATTCTACAGCTAGTTCAGTTGTTAATAATTTCTTATTCAATATGCCACATGTACTCTTTCTTTAATTCATTTGCTTTTGAGTTCAGCGTTCATACTTTGAACAGCAAAATTTTTTACTCAATCCAGAAGGTAGCATCACAACGTATTAAGTGCGGATGATAAATTAGTCAAAAAACTCCCTACGATCCCCAAAACCCTGCTCTTTCAACTCTTGTTGTGAGACAACATCATAGTATTGAGTTTTTAAAGAGAGCAATCAAGTTTTCCACTCCATTTTCCAACAGCTCAACTACTTTTGTATGGAGCGCGCATAGCATGGGATTTTACCATCGTCCTATTTATAGGACGGCTAATAAAACCTTCATAAAACCTATTTAAATGTAGTTTTATCTTTGCAAATTTTGATCAGCACTAATGTATATGATTAGTAATGATTAAATTGAAAGAGGATTTTGGCATATTTTCTACACAATTATTTTAATTAATTATTACATTAGGCATTATAAAACTGCAAAAAATCGTCAAATTCAAAAATTAAAATAAAAAAAAAATATTTATAATTGAACTCTAAAATTTTGTCTACAGTACTTATCAAACGTAGAGTTTATAAAAATACCATATTAGAAACTAAAAATGTGATAACAGTTGCCAAAATGCAATAAATATGATCTGTCCTATATACAGGACGATAGTAAAATATGGGTTAAAATAAAAAATCTACATAAGCACTTATTACTTTCAAACTTCAAATTTTTAACTCAAAACTTTCAGTTTACAGATGAAGTGGACAAAATGACATTTTGTCCGGGACGGTTTTCATCGGCGTTTTTTTTTCCGGGGTGGACAAAACAGGACAATTTTGGATACATCGGAGAAATAAAAAGTCTAATCCATTTTCCAATTTTTATTTTAAAAAATAAAAAAGCTTTTCTTGGAATAGATAAACAGCTATTGTGTTGTACTTAAAACATTTCCGAGATTATTATGAAGCTATGGTGTTGGAATTTAGTTTTCATTTTTGAAGTATGTAACAAAAGGATTAATTATGGCTTGATTTCTGTTCCAGTGATAAGACTGTTCTTCATCTTGCAAAACAAAACTCTAGTTTTTGAAAAAGTCACAAATTACGGCCAACTCAAACAAGCCCGGGGGGGGGGGGGGGGGGGGGGTCCTGCAACAAACCATTGGATGGATTAAACCATCTCATTCTCAATAGCCCCCCCCCCCCAGCCGGTTTCGTTTTGTAGGGTTGCCCCCCTAAGAGCTATACTCCATTTAGAGAGAGCTGATAGTGAACGTAAACAAAGCAACGTTACAATTGGCGTTACCGCTGTCTGCTTGGCGGTGGGATGATTGAAAACAGCGCCAATCAGATAAGCGAAATGTCCGCGCTTTCAATGCGAACAGCATTGCCAATCGGGCGAGTAAGTCATGAAAGTAGTAACCCTCTTCAGGGGTCTGGCCAGAGCAAATTTGGGTCCGTTAACGGACCCTTCACAAAAATACGATCAACCAAAACGGACCTTTCACAAAAATCCGATCAATCAAAACGGACCTTTCACAAAAATCCGATTAACCAAAACGGACCCTTCACAAAATTCTGGTAAACAAAAACGGATCTTTCACAAATTGGTTATTGAAAGAGCAAATCTCAAATTTAAATAATACAGCATATTTAAAGTTAAATTAGAGGACTCAACTTATACAAAATCAGCTAATTTTGCAAAAGAAAAAGAAATCGGCACTCTTGTGATGCTCCTGCAAACCATAAATAATTACTACGGCCAAATAAATATAATGCCTGTTGTTGGTTTCTTTGAAAGAAATTAAGAGCTGAAAGTCAGTTCGGTTTATAATTTTGCTTGTTTGTTTTATGCAGCGGTGTTGTTGTAAACTTCTTTGGAAAAGCGTCAACATTCTCTGAATAGGCGTAGTAAGCACTTTTCTCCCCACTCATGATTTAATCATCAATAATATACAGCAAAATGAATTTAGAACTACAAAGGATAGTATGGGTGGAGCGGATGTGATCGCTTTAGTTAGGGTTACAAAATTCAAACTTATCGCCTTAGTGTCTGGTGGTGCGATGTTAAACTGTTATTTTGGGAGAAAGTTATATGGGTTTGGTTTTTCGATACTAAAAAGGATAATTAACTTTAAATAAACTTTTATTTACCGTTATTTTTTTCTATAGATGCCTACATTTTGAAAAACGCAATCTTTTTACATCCGATATGAAAATTATATTTTATTCTTTTTTTCAAGCTAACTTCGCTTTATCAGGATTCAAATAAATGAAAAGTCTCTTTATTTTTGCAACAAAGCTTATTTCAAGTTTTGAAAGGGGAATTCCATTTTCTTTTATGAGTCAATAATTAAAATACTGAATCGATGGTTTATTTTTTATTTTATTTATTTATTTTTGCTTCAACTGTGTCCAGATATTAATGATATGTTTATCATAGGACTCTAAAATGCAATTCAAAAGTAATTTTATCAAAAATATTTATTTTACAAGCCATTTTTATACTTTTGATTCCTTCACTTTGAGGATTTCAATCTCTTTGCATCCGCTGTGGAAATCTGATTTTTCGAATTTTCGATGTTTAGTACGCTTAGTTAAGAGGTAAACAAATAAAATATTTTTTTATTTTTGTGAAAATCACGGAGTTTATAAGGTTTGAACGAAACTCTGTGCTCTTAAACAGTGTCTTGGGTTAAAAAGTTAAATGCTGAACCCCTGCCTAATTTTTTTTCTTACAGTTATTTTAAATACTATGTAAAAAACAATTCTAGTATCATTTAACATGATGTAGAATGGTAGATAAATATTGATACTTGTGGGGTGCCCATCTCCCAGGGAGCGATGCCTCCCCCTCTCCCCAAATACTAGAAAAACACTCAAGAATGATATTCTCAACAGAAAAGAGAGAAAACACTCAACTTTAAGTGTCAATGATGCAGTTTCCAGCATTTCAAGAGTCTAAACTTTCGTTTTCACAAGAAAAAAATTTAAATTATTTGATTTTTCACAAAAATAATTGATTTTTCACAAAATTATTTTATTTTTCACAAAAAACGGACCTTGTGAAAAATCCTGGACAGACCCCTGCTCTTTGTTTACTTCCTCTATCAGCTCTCGCTAAATTAAGTATAGAGTTCTCCCTACCCAAATATTGCAAAGAATCCCCCCCACCCCGCCCATGAAAAGCTAGTGCTCTCCCAACGAGAAAAATAAATACCCTTTAACCCCCACCCCCAATTTAAATTGCATTGTCTGCACTATGACCCCCCACCCTAGGTGGGCACCCCTGTATTTTGTTAGGGTGAAATTGGTGTAGCTGTTTGAGTTCCGTCTTTTGCTTTTTTTTCTTTCTTTCCTTTTTAAATTTTTTTTCTTTTTCCCCAATAATAAGAGATGTAGACGATTAATATGTTTATTAATTAGTTATTTCTCAGGAACAACTCAGACTAAGATGAAACTTCATTGTTTAGAAAAAAAATTGAATGAAATAGTAACCATGTATGAAGCAGATTTAAGTATCATATTCTAACACTTTGAATTATATTAACTTTTTTCTGTAAATAAAAAATTAACTATCCAGCACAATTACCCCCAAATTTTCTCACATATGTGAAACTTGTCCTCCCTACATTAACTGATCCCATTATGAAACTTAGTGAGATGTAAGAGGATAACAAAGTAATTTGTAATTTTTTTTCAAATTTTTAAAACTTTTAAGAAATTTAAATTTTAAAATTAAACTACAATTAAATATTTTTTGATTTTATCAAGTGGCAGGTCAAATTAAAGCAGGTTAAAAGAGCTTTTAAACAAGACCAATTTTAAGCTTGTATCTTTTATACTTTCTGAGAAAATGAGGATTAACCGACTCAAAGTGTAGCATTTTTTAATGAAAATTTGAATAATTGATAATTTAACTTTTGAATAAGGTGAAATTTTTTTTTAAACATTTTCATTTATGAAAAGGTTAAATCTCTTCATGTATCAAGTTTCATCCAGATTTGAGACGGTTAATCCTAATACTGTTCCAAATTGAGTTGATTTGGCGTGGAATGACCCTAATTGATTGCATAATCTGTGCTACAATTAACAGGGTGTCTACTCAAAACAAAATTTTAACTTCCGTGAATTCTCCAGGTGCTTTTTTAAAGGTTAGTTTAGTTAATTTCGCTATTTTTAATGGTTGGCTATTCTTATGTGAAATTTTATAGACATTACATTTATATTCCTGTTTAATATAAATTTCAAACTATTACATCCATCCCAGAAACACTTTGTTTCTTGGGAAACTTTGAGCAACTTATAAGAAATTGCTTCATTAAATTGTTGAGTCTTTTCTTCACAGAGGAAAGAGGCCATTGGTTTACCATCCTGGAATTTTTTTAAAACCTTGCAATTCTAATGCTACTGAAATGAAGAAACCCAACATTGCTTCCAAAAAGATCACTGCACTTCAACATAGATTTCACTGTGTCATAGATATTTGTTATTCGGTTCATCATTTGCAACTTCGGACTTTTTAACTAAGTCTTTTAAGCGTGGCAGAATGTCTAAAGCGAAAGCCCATTGTGCAACAACCGACTTCTATACCCATCGAATGGGACGAAATTCTAGTGGAAAAACACTGTTCTTTGATGGTATTTTTAGCTTGTTCAGCTCTGATTCAAGAGGAATTGTTTCAAAGCATTTAAACATAAATTAACAAACACATCTTTACAGAGATAAAGAACTACACAAACATACTGAAATTGAACAATAATCTATAAACTAGTTTGCCCTTACTTTGGAGAGCTGATCCATAACTGATAAGGAAAAATTAAAACGTTTCATTGGGTAGCTGCAGAATCAACCTAAGGACCATTGTTAGGGGGTGCAAACTTCTCAACCCCCCCAAAAAACTGGAATGTGCAAAACTAGAGCACAAGAAGTGGGGTTGAAGAACTGGTTTAAGGAAAGAAAAGTTTTCTTTTAATAAGTTCAAGTTGCATGAAATTTTGACCAAACTTATTCTACTGAACTGCAAAAAGGGAAAAAATCTTTATATAATTTAAAAGAATTTCCAGGACATTTCCAGGAGGGTAGACACCCTGATTTCATCAAAATGAAAAGAAAATGTTTGGACTGATCAAACTTCATCTATCATATAAAACAAAATATTTGTGTGAGTATAAAGTGAAACCTTTAAAGGGGATCACTCATCTATCTTGACCACCAATATACACCAAATTTGGCTTAGAATCTTATATAACAGACCCTTCGTAAATTGATCACTAGTCTATGTAGACCACTAGAGTACTTACACAGGTTTCACATTAACTATTTAAAGCTCCAGAAATTTGATCTGGATTAACTCTCATCTGCTTCGTGGAAAGAAACTGTACAAAGTAACCTTGGCAAGAGATATTATACAGCAGGATTTCGAAACATTTTTATTGAAAACCTTACTACCTTATTCACCTTTACATAGTGAGAAATTCTAATATAACAACAAACTTAAAAGGACCGCATATTATGCTTGTAATTTAACAAGTAATTAAAATGCAACTGGACATTAATTTTATTGAAACATTATTTGTTTGTACAAGTTGAACAAGATTTTCGTTTCGCTAAACATAATAATAAATTCATACTTCAAACTCATTCAGTATTACTAAAGGATTTAGTTATTTATTTCTTAGCAAAAATGATGACTGTTCTAATTGTACCTAGGCAGATGTTTTCCCAGAACAAAAGTGTAGCACTATGCCTTTTGACAGAAATGTTTATTAAAGTTTTAAGTTAAAAAAAAGGCAAACAGTCGTTAGCAAGCAGAAAGATCAGCATATTGTTTATGGGCCATTTCACAGTATTTTGTCCAATATGACTTTTTTGGCATAACTATTTAATTTACTGTTTGATTAGCACAAAATTTTAGTTTTAGTTAGTTCTAGCAACACAAACTCAAAATAAAGCAATGTGCTACGCAAGCAGTAAATAATACCAGTTATGGCAAAAAAAAAGTGCCCTGTTGCGGACTCAACATTTGGACAAGTATTGTGAAATGGCTCTTATTCATTTTCTTGGGCAATTATCAAATCTTTATTAAAAAAATGAAATGATATTAAACAGTTTTAGTCAGTGCTATAGTTCATGGCACAAGCATAAAGCTTCCAACAAAATTAGGGAACAGAAATTTGATAAAAACTCCACATATTAACAGACTGTCAAATGTTTCAAAAATTATATTATTTAAACCTCTAAAAAACGTAAGTTCACTATCATCTTTTGGTATAATCTAAGCAGAAACCAATTAATACCATTTAAGAATAACAAAATGATAAAAACTCACCGTCAACAGGCTGTTGAAAGTTAACATATGCATAACCCAAAGATCTTCGTGTAATCAAATCTCTGCAAACTCGAATTGATAATACTGGACCTGCTGTGGAAAATTTCTCAAAAAGCATAGCTTCGGTAACATCTGCATGCAGATCTCCAACGTACAAAGACGCCACAGGATAATTTGGGCCGTTAGGATTCATTTTGTTCTTTCAATTTCTTCAAAGTTCCTTCTTGTTTCAATGTTAAGCCTATGACATGGATAGCTAACACTCAAGAGGATTTTGCTTACGTTTTCGATATTTTTTAGCAATTTTTTCAGTATTTTTCGATTTTTTTTTAGTTTTTTATGTTTTTTAATTTTTTTTGGTGCTCAAAGAGCAAATATTTATCATTTATGACTAAAAAAAGTTATTTAATTTTTTTCCCCACGTGAAAAACCTACATAGACTCTACGAAAAGAGGCTGTGATGTGGAATACGCAAGTGTGTATATATATCAATGTATTCCTCCGCAGAAGGAAACAACATGTATCTCATAAATGATGGAGTTTATTAGTATGAAATTGTAAAAATAATGAGAAATTCGTTCTAAATTATTATGTGGGTGAGAAATTAAATATAGTCTAAAATGAAGTAAAAAAAATAAACAAATTATATGATAGAACTCTTTTTCAGCGGAAATGCGTGAGTAACCGCAATGCGGTTATGAATAATTGGGGGCTTCCCAAGTAAACGATAACATTTGAAGTCATTGCCAATCTTTTAATAAAATGTAATTATGCAAAATATTACAATTTGAAGAACTTAAAATAAAAACTTACTTTCCTAATGTCTTCAACACTTCTTAAGCTAAGTTCTACGACAATAACTAACTTATTTAAGTCATTTTTTTTAATGGAGTAAATCCCAAACTTTTGATTTTCCGAGCTGGCAACATCATTTTGAAGAAGATTGGAAAGCAAAACTTGGCGGGTAAATATTTAATTTCTTTTGTGCGACTTTTTCTTTAATTTTTGTCATCAGTTTTTGGGAAATAAAAACAAGGGTTCCTCTGTTGGGGGATATTTCGATAATTGGGAATCTGGCGATCTTTCTTCATTGGCGTCAATTTTTGGCTCCAGCGCCTGCGCGAGAAGTATTTTTCTTTGCAAATCTAAACAATGAGATCGGAAACATCTATTCACATAGGGTTACTTTAAATTAGCGGGGTTACCAAAATAAAATTATTTACGCCAGAAACGAGACGACCGCGCCAGATTCCCAATTATCGAAATATCCCCTGAAAAAAAGAATATTTTATATTTTCATGTTAATTTGGGCAAATCAATATTATAACTAGTATAATCACATTTAGGAGCTGGAGCATACAATCTTTTCCCATCAATCTAATAATATTATATGAAATGTTCTTCTTTAATCGACCAGCAATAGGCTCTGTGCCCTGCAAGGCTGGTCCTAGTCAATTTATTATTCCTCAAAGATGATCAAGAGTCCTCTTAAAGCTAACCACCTTGTTGTAACAACTACTTTCGATCAACTAATGCAAATGCCTGCGACCCTGTACAGGGCCGCTGCTACCAGCAATGGGGCCCGGTACCAATTTTAATTCGGGGCACCCATGATCCCACCCCACCACCATTGCAATTTTTTATGCAGTCGCTTCATTTCTTCTCACTCAAACTTAGAAATAAATGGTTTAAAATTGTATGATTTTGCAGTGTCTAGTTGCTTTTATAACTGATTTTTTTAATTTTAATGTAAATTTTAAAACTTGAATTTGAAGTTTTCATAAAAATATATTTTCAAATAATCTACAATATCTTTATGCAGTAAAAACAATTTTTACTGTCGGAGATCAGTGAAGTAACATGTACCTACTATATGAATTTTCAGTTGAGCGAAATCAGATAGGGGCAGTTCTCAAAAGGTGGGAGCAAACCAGTGTTGGCTTTCTGCCGGCAGAAACTAGCTTTTGCCGTGCCAGTGGCAGAAACTGGTTATAACCAGCAGAAACTGGCAAAAACTTAAAAGTGTCTTTAATAGCTGAAGTAATTTGTAAATGATATTAAAACTAAATAATTACTAAATAACTATAAACTAAAAAATTAAACATCATTTCATCATTTAAAAAAATAACATCCAGTGTTAGTGCCTTGATTTAGTTCAAAAAGGAAACTTTTCAATTGCAGAGGCTCATAGTATTTGGATTAAGGGTCATTCCATGTCAGTTCAACCACACCCCAACACCCACCATCCTCAGATTTCAATGAAACTTTGTATACTTCTATGTTTCATAGTCCTATGTAACCTCCTAAAGTATTTCTTCTCTATTTAAAATTGTTTTTATTTTATGACCCTTCAAAGTTTTGAGATTTTGCGTTAGTTGTCATTCACAGTTCTCTCAGAATTAACTGCAGCTGTTTGCAAAAAAAATTATTTCTCAACAACTAAAGATAAAAAGTTTTTGAAAATTTTCTCATTATACATTAAGACTTCAAGCATTTTAGAAAAAAATATATCAAAGATCTGAATTTATATTCAGCAATTGAAAAAAATTAACAAACTGAAAATTTTAAAATTTTTTCAATAAAAAAATGATTTTCAAAATTTTAATTTTTTGGCATGAGGGTCTAAATTAAAATAATTTATATATTTTTTTAAATGATCAGTAACATGTGTGCTAACATATAAAATGAGAATCTTTAGGGGACTTTGAGGGATTCTGCCCCCTTGCCCCCCTTATTTTGATAAAAGAAAAAAAAATCGATCACAATCTTACAAACTTAGCTAATTACTAATAGCATCAAAAAAAAATTGAACAATGACATATATTGGTGTTTGAACCCAAATTTAAACATTTTAATACTCAAGATTTTTTTGAATTGAAAGCAGTTAATTAAATAAATTAATAATAAACAATAAAAACAGGTTATCGCGAAATTCGAAATTTTCCTACAACAATTTATGCATACTAAAAATTATTGTTTAGTATGCATTAAGACAACATAGAAATTAAAAGAGAAATCATCTAATTCTAATTTATAATTAGGCAATTAATACAAAGTATCACAAATCCTATGAATACCAGCTCATAGTTCTTAAATTCCTTATACCTTATGTCTGTTTTCCTACTAAGAAGATTATAAAATATGTATGTCATTCTAATTATTGTGTTGTGTGTAATCAGATCTAGGCCAAATACAAGTAAAAATTTGATATCTGTCCAGTAATGATTTCTCTAACCAACTGGGCAAAGAACAGACTAAAAGACAAATTCGAAGCTAGACACTTCTAGTTCGCAGAGCTTTTAACTTGTTTCATTAATCTAATGCAATATCAAACTGAAACATGGATTTGTTTTCCGCTTATCAAACAGATTAGCCCAGAAAAGTTCAATTTCCCGTGCCCCCTCCAAAAGATTTTTCTGTATCCGCCCCTGAATTGCGGTATGTTGTTTAAATTAAAGCCACTTTTTATTTTATACAAATGATTTATAAACATTCTACTCTAAATATTCCTGTTTAAATACAGTGAAACTTCAGTAACTGGACACACTGATAAACCCCTGTAACTGGACATTTATTTTTCTTAGGGCTGGCCCAATGCCAAATTCAATGACTGAAAATCTAACTAGCTTGACACACATTTACGAGAACCCCCTATCAGTCCACACCCAATTGCTATTCTAGTTCAATTTTTGCTACCAACATTCTTTCATATTAACTTTTTCTCAGAGTTTTAGGAAATCTCTTTTAGAGAATTCTATCTTTTATCCAGGGGAGTACGCAACCACTCTGTGCTGTTAGTGCAATTCTAAAAGGATAGGATAAAATATACCAAACTGTAGAGAAAGAAGGCACCATTATGCCTGTATTCTAAATAAGTGTGAGCAGGACTTTTTATCTTTAACAGACATGACTAACAAGAAGCTTTTATCTCTTTTCAACAATTACGTATTTATGCTTCACAATATATTCAAATATATTATTGATTTTACTATATACTTTTCAAAGAAAGAAAACGAAAAGAATAGAAAATTCCTTTACTGGAATTAGTTTTCATAATGTGAATATTAAGCATCAGTAAGTAAGTTGTACACACAGAAACTCTTTAGGAATTAAAATTTTAGAACCCCAGTAAGTTGACGTCCACTTAAGTCGAAATTTTTTCATGTTTCCTTGGTTTGTTGAGTTATGGAGGTTCCGTTGTAGTTTGAATTAGCACATTTTATATTAATTTTTCTCTATTCTATTTATTGCACTTAATTGCATTGCACTAGTGTACACTCCCAAAAGCAGTTGAGGAAAAGATGCAAGTTATGTTGGGGGGGGGGGGGGGAATCCGGACAAATATTGTTTTTTTCCCTTCAAATACTAATTTAGTTTCTTATTCTCATTAAAAAAATATACAAAAAATCCATTGAATATGAGAGATGCAATTTATTTCCTCATTTGCTATGAAGGGAGGGGGGAAGGTAATTTACTTTATTTAGAACATATTATTACTAAGCAATCAAGCTATTAACTTTTAAGGGGTGTTAACTATTTTCAAGAAATGAAAAGGATGAATTTGTTGCTGTTACAGCAGTAACACTAAAATGAAAAACAGTTCCACTATACTTAAAATACACCGCAAGCTCAGTTATTCCATCTGAGGACTGCAGTTTCGTGCTTTTTAGCACTCATCAGCCCGGAATAGGAATCACATGAGCTGGAGGCGAAAAATCTCTTAAGGGAGCCAAGAGAGCCAAACAAACTGGTAGCTTATACAGAATTAGCAAGCCAGGAGAATTAGGGCGGTAACTTACTACAAAATACAGTTCCACTATAGCAATTTTTCTCAAACATAAGGGTTTAGGTGGGAGGGGGGGGGGGAGGATCCTGAAAGTGCTAGAAACTGCATGATTATAAATTGGTGTTAAGAATTAATTTTTGTTTTCCGTTGTCTTAACTAAAATGCAGTAATCTGTATGCAGATATTATTGTCTGTAACTTTTAAATTTCATGATATCTTATTTTCAGAATGTCTATATATTTTAGACAATTTTTAACTATTTCAAATTTAAAAAAAAAAGCTTAAATATTAAATTTATATGTCTGACTTCAATATTAAACACATTTTATATATATTTTTTAAAAAAAAATAATTGTTGGGAACTCTGTTTTCAAAGACATAGAAGAGCTTTTCTCTGATGCTTTTGTTTTTTCTGAAGAGGGGGGGGGGAGGGCAGAATCCCTAAAAGACCCATAACTTTTTTCATATGGGAAGTTAGGACTCATACTCATGATCATTTTTCATTGTTAAACATGATTTTTAAAACTGACCCTGATGTTAAAAATTTGACAATGGCTTTTTTCACCGAAAAAAAAAAAAAAAATCAAAATTTTTTCTTTTTCCCAATTTTTTAAAAATTCTTAGTATAAACCAAGCTTATTATAATATTTTTAATAAAAATATTCAAAATCTTAGCATTTTTTTATGAAAATTTCCAAAAAGGTAAGTTTATTAGTTGCTAAGAAACAATTTTTTCCCATTAAACAACAGTTCAGTTTGAATGTCTTAAAGATGACAAAAAATGCAAAATCAAAAAATTTGATAAGTCTATAATATCAAAATACATTGAGATTGAAAGAAAAAAAACTAAGGGGTTGCTTTTTACCACCAAAATAAGGAAGTATACCAAGTTTCATCAAAATCTGAGGTGGTACATGTTAAAATCCCCATTTTTTACGGTAGATTTGGGGTGGAACTACCCCATATTTTAAGTTATTTCAAATGAAAAAGAAGCTTAGATTTTTTTTACATTTGAGTCCAATGTTCAACACACTGTATATTTGAATTTTTGTCGTAATTGCTGACAATTCAGTTTTTAAGAATATGGAAGAGATTGTCTGTATGAAGTTTCCTGCTTTTTTTTTTCAGAATGGGGGGGGGGGGGCAGAATCCCTCAAAGTCCCCTAATGTTTTTTATTGGATAAGTTAGAATACATATTCATGATCATTTTTTAAAAAAATTATGATTTTTAAAGCTGACCCTCTTGTTGAAATTCAGAATTATGTCAACACCTTTTTTTGACAAAAAAAATTTAAAATTTTCACTTTTCTAATTTTTTAAAAATTTCTTATGTAAACTAAAACTATTAAGATATTTTTTATCAACATGTTCAAAGTCTTTACATTTTATGCAAAAATTTTCAGAAAGATTATAGCATTACTTACCAAGAAACAATTTTTTTAATAAACAACATCTTCTCAGTTTGAGTGTCTCAAAAATGATAAAAAATGCAAAATCGCCGAATTTCAAAAGGCTATAAAAACAAAACGAATTGATATTGAAAGAAAAAAAATTAGGGGGTTGCTTATAACCATAAAGGGATGAAGTATACCAAGTTTTATCAAATTCCGAGACGGTGGGTGTTAAAATCCCATTTTTGTGGTTGATTTGACGTGGAATGACCCTTAATTTAACAAAGGATAAAAAATCATATGGAGATGCTTAGGAAAGAGGAGTGACATATAGAATTAAACAGGTATTACTGATTGTAATTTTCTCACTTATCTGCTTCCTCTAAATTGTTTGCGATTGAAATTATCATGTCCTGTGCTTCAAGAAGAAAGTGCCCGAATTTTACTTGCCTAGATTTTTTACCTAATGTCACAGCTTTGCAAAACAAATTAGTCCCATTTCTCAAAACTTATTTTTCCAGTCAAATTTACCACAACCGCAGTTACTACATGGTGGACCAGTTATACAATAGATGAAAGTTTCACGGACATTGCTTGCTCCTTGATGCATTGTCTGCTAGCTCTTCTATTTCAATAACATTCTAAAGTTTCTCATTTGTGCATATTCAATTGAGAACGTGTTTAGATTTTTGAAACTACCATTTCTAAGAGGCAATTGCAGAGTCCAAGCAATGTAACATTTGATTTTGAATTGTGATAATTTTGTAATAAAATTACAGTGCTTTAGTCAACGATTAATTATTTTTTCCATGCATGTTCTGTTGTATATCAAGAATTAATTTTTCATTTTGTGAGTTTTTGCCAGTTTCTGCCATTCCGGTTTTAATTGGTTTCTACCAGTGGTTTTAACCGCCTCGGCAGAAACTTGCCAACCCTGGAACACAGACCTCAACTTCAACACCACATAACTTTCATTTTAGTATATTCAAAAATACATACATGACATTGACATAAATTATGGAAAAAATGCTCTTCAAATACCCTTAAAAAAATATTTTCTATATAAGGCACAATTTTGGACAGACCAAAACGTTAACTGAGCAAATGTACCATTAAAAAAAAAAAATTAAGGCCATGAATCTCAAACTGAATATTTTTTGATAATATTTTCCACTAATTGAAAAATTAAAAACAGATTATTTATGCTGTAAACAATTTGCCAGTTTACTGAAAAATCAGGCTAATTACTTAAAATGCAAAGTCAAATGGGCAGCTAAAGATACTACTTGATTTAGCTGAAATTTTGTATGACACATAGACTTGGTAAGAGGCAACTTTCTTACACACAGACTTTACATATTTCTCAATTTCATTTTTTCACTCCACCCTAATAACCAGTGCAAATGGTAGGGAAACTGCTTCTCTGTCTTGGGGCAAAAGATATTACTGATAGCCCTGCTGCTGTGCAGCATGATTTAGAAAAACTTTTCAATGAAAGCCTACCTAGGACGTTATCTTCAAACTCGGTTTACTCAAAACTTATTTTCCTTCTTAGTCTTTAAGTCATATTGGCTAGTGGTGGGATTGCCCCAGCTACCTGGGTAATACCGCCACAATGCAGATGTTGACAAATTGATGTTTTATAACTATTTCTTTTATAGATTTATTAATAACAAATTTTGTATACATTCTTAAGATGGCGTACAATAATCCAAAATATTGATCTAGCTCATAAATATGATTTTTGATACTAATAAAAATTGAAGTTCCTTAAGGTGGCGGCATTTCCCTGGTCTACCCTAATATAGATACAAGCATTTGTGAGGGCGGACTGCTGCCATCTTTGATTGAGTCAGCCTAGAAAATACCCGCAAATGTTCAGTCAAAGCTCAAAATACTTTCCAGGACACCTGTTAAACTTTTGTGCTAAAACATTCTCCCTGCTCAAACTTTCTGCTGAAGTGTTGAGCATTTATGAGCGCTACCGGACTCCATCTTTGGTGCATAGGAATAGCAGGAAAATGTACCTGTGGAAGATGTTCAACCAAGTTCAAAATACTTTCTAGAACACCAATTGAACATTTTTGAAAGACAAATCTTCCTACTCAAATTTTCCAACACATATGCTGTCAGATTCTGGACTAAGTGGCAAAAATTAGAAGATTAAAAATAAAGCACCCATATCTGAATACTGAACTCGTTTTCGGAAAAAAAGGGAGAGAGGGGTCTTTAAATTACAATTTGTATACGGTATATCTCAGTTTAAAAAAAAATATATCATACTAACATGCTTAGTATAATGTGAATTTTTAATCAAACCCTTTCGTACTTAACAGCTTCTGAAAAATACTAAAGTACAACTTGATTAAAAAAATTTAGAGCAAGATGGATGTGTGTGGGGAGGGGGGGGACAGCATTTTGAAGCTCTGCCCCCACCTCGGAAACTTCCTAGATCCGGCGCTGATTACAATATGTAGGCTTAAAACTAAGGTTTCTTTTATTATTATTTGTATCTAACATTTCATTTGACATTTTAATCAATTTTAATGGAATTAATTTAGCATTAGCTGTTTTACTCATTTTTTCTTCTGTTAGCTAGTTTTACACAGTTATAATATGATTGAGAAATTAAAAAATATGTATTAGTTGGTGCACAATCATAGGACATTTTTTTTTTCAGACCATCGTTTAATATTAAATTAAACACCTTTAATCGGAATTAAAATTGTTACAAATTGTTACTAATAATTTTATGAATATAAAATAAAAAGGAGTACTATATTACTTTGTTTCATTAATAATGTATTAATACATCTTAAAAATATAGTACATAATTTTTTGGTTATTTTCAAAAATAAATTAACAATATTAATATGATTAATATAATTTTTATATCGAAAATACCGTGATTGAAAAAATAAATATTGAAAATATCATGATATTTTCCAAATAAATATTATCGTAATATATATCATGATATATATCGGCAAACCCTGCTCTTGATTTAAGAATATCCTTGATTTAATGATAAATTTTTCCGTCCCTTGGAAATCTTAAAATTGATGTTGCACTGTATACTACAGGGTGGCGACAGACCAGGGGGGAGATCAGGGAAAAGTCAGGGAGATTTATTAATGAGGGAAATATCAGGGAATTTCGAAAAAGTAACAAAAATTCAGAGAATTGATTAAATGAAGGAAAAAATTTTTTTTTTTTTTTGCTTTGCTAAATTTAGTACCCTATTTTCCTATGAGTCTTCTGCCAATTATCTGTTGAGAAAAAAGTAAAATAAATGAGGTGCGATTATATACTTCCGCATATTTGTGCACCTTTTTTTTTCAATGTCAAAGTATTGAATCTTAACTTATTAAACAAACGGAACTTCCTATGATTGCTTCGGTTTCTGTAGAATTGTTTATTTTACGTAGTTCGAATTTACTTTTCACGAGTTCCATGCTACATAATATAAACAACCCTACTGGCAAACAGGAAGCCGTCATTAATTCCTTAGCTCCCTTGCCTTTACTCATTGTCTTGAACTTGAAGTAATTAGTGTACTGTAATCATGATTTCAAGAAAAAATCTTTTTTAAAAATTAATACAGATAAAAGCTTAAAAATTATTACTTCTTCACATTTTTAAGTGAAATGCTAATGTTGAATGAGAATCAACTTTTTTTTTGCCATCGTATTATTTGCTGTCGCCTCAGATTATATGAAGGTTTTTTTTTTCACACAATTAAATCTTTTATTTTAAAACCAAGTTATATATACATATAAATATATTTTGAAATTGATTGTTTGTTTCCAAAGTAATCTAAGATTTTTTCTCCCAACAAATAAGAAAATCATTTGAAATTGAGTTACCTTGTGTACTTAGAGACGTACCGAGTAGCACTTTGGCCGAGTACCGAGTACTCGGCCGAGTTACCAAGTACCAATTATGTTTTAAGAAGAACCACCGACACACATGTAATGAATTTTGAACTTATTGGAATAGTTGTATAGACCTCCTTTTCCATATAACAGTTTTTAAAATTAAATTCCTGCTGAAATTTAATTACGCATTATTTAAAAAATTTTGTTTATGTCAAAAATTTTACAAAAAAAATATTTTTAAAATTAAAAATAAATAAATAAAAGGTATGATTAATCAAGTTGGAATTAAAACAAATTATACCAATCTATTATAGTTCTAGTCCTCCAAACATAAATAATGTTTAAAAGCAAATAAAACAAATGTGCAGGAACACTGCAGACACGTGTTTCTGAACTACAAGGAACATCTTTTTCAGCGCATAAAATGTGAGCTAAAGAATTTAAAGACATTCGACAGAAGAATCCAACTTTTGGCGGATGCCTTTAAATCCATGAGCTCACATTTTGTGCATTGAAAAAGGAATTCCTTGTAATGCCAAAACACGTGTCTGCACTGTGCTTTTAACATTGTTTTATTTCCATTTATTTTTTAAGCAAAGGTATTTTTATATTTCTTATAACTAATTTTTGTTTGTAGCAAAAATCTATTTTTAATATAAAAATTCCATATTTTCTACACTTACTTTTTTTGCACAATTTTTAATAAATAAGTTTTATTAACTTCGGGGACATTAAAATAAAGACTAATTCCATTGAAGCATTACAAACTTCATTATTCTCAAAATTTAAATTTGACTTGTAAATGATTGTAGAAAATTATATATGCTTGCGCTTTTTTATAAATTTTAATATCTGTCTTGAACAATATT
Organism: Uloborus diversus; assembly: GCF_026930045.1. Taxonomy (NCBI): domain Eukaryota; kingdom Metazoa; phylum Arthropoda; class Arachnida; order Araneae; family Uloboridae; genus Uloborus; species Uloborus diversus. The sequence goes on from NC_072735.1 coordinate 90,800,731, forward strand.
CAATTTTTTGCAGCTACTCGGTATTGGCCAAGTATCTGATCAAAATTGGGCTGAGTACCGAGTACTCGACAAATTGGCCGAGTACCGAGTAGTTACCGAGTACTCGGTACGTCTCTAGTACTTAAGTTTTTTTTTTTTTTTGTTATTCTTGCAGCAATAACTATACTGCTTGATAATTTTGTTCAAAATTATTTCTATATAAGCTTTTTAGTTTTATCAGGATTAGACATTTCTTTAAAGTGTTTGTAATAATTTTTTAGAATTTTTATGTTAACTGGTTACTGGAAGTAAAGTATAATTGTTTTAGATTTCCTATAACATTTCCCTTTAGATAATTTAATATACTGTTTTTACTTTAAAAAAAAAAAGATCTTTTCAAAATATATTTTTAATTAACAGCTTAAAATGTTTTAAACACTGCATTTTATTTAATATGCAATGGTTTTCAAGTAGGGCAAAGCAAGGAAACTATTATCATTGGTAACGTAAATCGGGGAAATTTGGTGAGCTTAGTCAGGGAAAAGTCAGGGAACTTTTTTTCAGTTTCTGTTGCCCCCCTGTACTATACAACAGATGCTGTTTCATTTCTAGACGATTGCTGGTACACATTAAAAGCACAGTCTACAGTGTTTTTTTGCCAAGTTTAGCTGTCACCATGCAAAATATGTTTATACATATAATTTGCTTTCAGGTTTTCTCCTTTGATGTATAATTGCTCTGCTTTTGGCTATCAATAATGGATGACAGCTTTTTTAGTATCGTAAAGGAATTGGATAAGCAGAGAGTTCAAAGATTCGACAGACTATTTGAAAAGGTAATGTCTTTATTTTAAGCTGAAATCCCTTTTCATTGAAATTAAAAAATAGAAAAAACATTTCTATATTTTGCTTTTATCTAGTCTTGACTGTATCTTCATTAAAAACTCATGTTTTTGTAGGTTTGTTGAAACGCTGCTGTTGGTCGATGTTTTTTCTAAGACCAATGTTTTACATTCTAAATCAAAATATACTATGTCAAGATGTAATTCCTAGATACCAAGTTTGTTGAACTTTTCTTGTCTAGATTTTATCAAAGTATTCGAGTAAAAATTAAATTTTGCTCTCTGGATATTCATGAATCATATGTTAAAATAAATAATTTTATTAACATATATACAATATAGATAATGTTTAACATACCTTCCATGATAAAATAGTCAAGTCAAGAGTGACCAAAAAAAAAAGCCAAGATAGCATCAAGAACAGCTAACATAATCAATCAAGAAAGCTAAAATGGCATTCAGTCTATTTAAGGAAGAATATAACAACATTCCATGTGGGATTAGCATAAAAATATTTCAACTTCAAGCTTAACAGAAACAATTAAATTACAAACAGTAGCAGATTTTAGGGGGGGGGGCACCCCCCAAAATGAAAATTTGAATTATTTCAATTTTTTAAAATTGACTTCTCTGTTTAAGATGAAGATATGTTTTGAGCAATTCCATTGTGACGGGTGTGACATTCAGACACTTTTTTTTACTGGTTAAACCAACATTTTGAGCACTAAATCAGTTAACATGAACAAAGTATTTTAATCATGAAGATGCCATGTATGTGTTTGAAAAACTTAAAAGTAATTAAAACCCAAAATAATACTGCACCAGCATTCAGCGTTTAATTTTTTAACATTTGACATTCTTACATGGTAGGTATTTCATTTAAAGCTTTCCAATTTAATGATGTTAATAAATACATAAAGACATTTTATTTGTTTGCCTCTTAACAAGGTACAGTAAAACATCAAAAATGCGAAAAATTCGTTTGCCATTGCAGATGCAAGGAAATTAAGATCTTCAAAAGAAATAAAAATATAAAAACAGCATATAAAATAATTTTATTTTAAGTAAAGTCATTTTAGAATTGTATTTTGAAACTCAACAAAAATTAATACTAAATATATATTGCGTAATCAAAGTAAAATTTAGGAGTTTCCTGAAAACAACGGAATATCGATATTTTCAAAGAAAAATGTTTTGAACTGAAATGTGGGATAAATACGTGGCATTCTTACCTCAAGTTAGCACAGGGTGGCGACAGATCAGGGAAAAGTCAGGGAACATTATTAATCAGGGAAAAATCAGGAAATTTCGAAAAAATAACAAAAAAGCAAGAGAAAATTGATTTTATGAAGGAAAAAAAAAATTTTTTTTTGCTTTGCAAAATTAAATACCCTAGTTCTCTACACATTTTCCGCCAATTATCTGTTCAAAAAAAAAAGTTAAAATTAATGTGGTGCGATTATACACTGCTGCATATTTGTGTATCTTTTTTCCTCAACGTCAAAGTATTGCATCTTACTTATTAACCACAGGATGAATTTCCTAAGATTGCTTCTGTGTCTGTAATTGTTTATTTTACCTAGCTTGAAGTTTGCTCTCACACTTTCAATACTACGTAAAATAAACAACCCTACAAGCAAAGAGGAAACCGTCATTAATGCCATAGCTCCTTTGCCTTTATTCCATTGTCTCAAAGTAATAAGCGTATTATAATCAAGATTTCAAGAAGAAATCTTTGTTTTTTGAATTAATACTGATAAAAGCTTAAAAGTTATTTCTTCACATTTTTTATGTAATTGCTAAAACTGAACTTTGAATCAAAAAACTTTGTTTTTTTCCATTATACTATTTGCTGTCACTGCAGATTAGAAAGGTTTTCTTTTTTTCAGGCTTAAATGATTCTTTTATTTTAAAACCAAGTTGTATTCTTTTATATATTTTGAAATTAACAAATTGTTTTTTTCCCCTTGCATTTTAAAGCTGTTTGTTACAAAAGCAACCTAAGATTTTTTTGATACATACTGAAATCATTTGAAATAGAGTTAACTTGTGCACTTAAGTAAATATTTTTTTTATTGTTAAAATGCTGTAATCATTCCTTAAAACCTATGTTCTTGATTAGAGAAAAGCTCCCCATGAATGGATTTCAAAAGGTTTCATCTGTTTTGCATAAATATGTCAATTAGTCCCAAGATCTCCAAAATGGTACCATTTGCGTTACTATCTTTTACCGCATTTTCCGAGTGCTCCAAATCAGGAACATTTGCTTCACTAATGTTTACCGCATTTTCCGAGTCCTCCGAAACGGGAACATTTGCGTTACTGTTACTGCATGATGAAGTGGTGGTAGCGATTTCATCGGGGTTGTTAATTGCTGACTTGAAGAAATTCACAATATTTTGGGACCCAACGTTCAAAGAGCGAAATTTTTTAACATAATACGCAGAATTTCAGGAGGTACCTCCCGCTGCAGGACATCCTTGTTTCATATTTTAATTTCTTGAAGAATAATTTTCAACGAACAAGCGATCTCTCCAAACTGAAATTATTGCGGCTGCTATCTCCAGCTCTCCATTATCCGCTATAAACGTAAAAAAATATTTTGCAAAGCACAAATTATAATCGAATAGAATAACAATTTATTCTTTGATGTGCTTAAAAAAATGTCTACTTAAACACGCGAAGACATGAACAAGTTTACTATGAGAAATATCGTCTGCACTCCTGGATCGCAGACGATCTGTTACAAAAGAAAAATTAATACCAAGAAAGAAAACGAACTGGAATAATATACAATTACCACATTTTTTAAATTTATCATCTGCAGTTTTTTTAAATTTATCGTCTGCAAATTACGCAATTCCCTCAACTTTTTATAAAATCCCACTCAATAAAACTTCGTTTGCTCGCTGTTCCCGTTGCTCACCATTAGCGGACATACGTTAAATAATTGCGAAATTGCTCATCTCAAAGTTTCATATTTAAAAAGACAGCAAGATTAAATAGAATGACTGACGATATTTTTCAGCTGGCATTGTATTTTATCAATAAAAGAAAGAATGTAGGGATTAAACTTTTAAAAAAAAATAACAATAATACCGTTATTCTTTTAGTTTACTGTATGCTGTACGCTCAAACTAGCGTGACTTTGGAAGTTATCTTTTGCTTCTACATGTACAGTCTACAAGAAAAATAGCAGGAAAGAAAAAATGGATAATGCATTTTCAGGGGTCTGGCCAGAGGATATTTAGGTCCGTTAACGGACCCTTCACAAAAATCCGATCAACCAAAACGGACCTTTCACAAAATCTCGATCAAACAAAACGGACCCTTCACAAAATCCTGATAAACAAGATCAGATCTGTCACAAATTGTTTATTGAAAGAGCAAATCTGAAAGCAAAATAACGCATATTTCTGTGTATAAACCGATAATTTTTGGAACCTTTTTTTAAGTCAAATTAGAGGAATCAGCTTATACAAAATCGGCGGCACTCTTGTGATGCTCTGCAAGCAATAAATAATTGCTACTGCCAAATAAATATAATGGTTGTTTGTTTTATCATAGCTAATTAGCGGCGGTGTTGTAAACTTTTCTGAAAAGGCATTGGTAAGCACTTTTCTCCACTCATGATTTAATAAACAATAATGATATATATCTACGAAATGAACTTAGAACTGCAAAGGGATAGTAAGGGTGGGGAAAAAATATGATCGCTTCAGATAGGGTTACCAACTTCAAAATTATCACCACTTAGTGTCTGGCGTTGAACCTTTATAATGACTTGATTAGAAAATATTCTCATCATTTTGCCAGCTTGTCAATATTTGCATTTTTACGGTTGGTTCGGTGGTGGGATGTTTAATTGTTATTTTGGGATAAAATTATATGGGTTTTGATTTTTCGATGCTAACAAGGATGATTAACTTTAAATAAACTCTTTTAATTACCGTTTTTTTTTCTTTAGATGTATACATTTTGAAAAATGCAATCTTTTAACATCCGATATGAGAATCATATTTTGTTCTTTTTTCAAGCTAACTTCGCTTTATTAGGATTCAAATAAATGAAAAGTCTCTGCATTTCTGTTAGAACTCTCATTTCAAGTTTTTAAAGCAAAATTCCATTTTCTGTTATGAGTCAAAAATTAAAATGCTGAATAGATAATTTATTTTATTTTTTGGGTCAAACTGTGTCCACAGATAGTAATGATATGTTTATCATAGGACTCTAAAATGCAATTTTAAAATAATTTTATCAAAAATATTTCTTTTACAAGCCGTTTTTATACTTTTGATGCCTTCACTTTGAGAATTGCGATCTCTTTGCATCCGCTGTGGGAATCCGATTTTTCGAATTTTTGATGATTATTACGCTTTGTTAAGAGGTAAACAATTGAAATATCTTTTTATTTTTGTTAAAATCACGGAATTTAAAGGTTTTAAACGAAATTCTCTGCCTTTTAAGAGTGTCTTGGGTCAAAAAGTTGAATGCTGAACCCTATTCTGAATTTTATTTTATTTATTTATATTTTTGTTACAATTATTTTAAGTACTGTACAGAAATATATCTAGTATAATTTAACATAACGTAGAATGGTAGATAAATATTGATACTTGAAAGAGCGATGCCCCCCCCCCCCCCCCCCCACCAAATATCAGAAAAAAAATCCAGAATGATTTTCTTAACGTAGAAAAGGAAAACACTCAACTTTAAGTTTAATTGATGCCGTTTGCGCCATCTCTAAATTCTAAAATTTTGTTTTGACAATTTATTTATTTTTTTGCGAAAGTTTTTGATCTTTCACAAAATTAATTCATTTTTCACAAAAAACGGACCCTGTGAAAAATCCTGGACAGACCCCTGATTTTAAACCATAAATTCGCCGCAGTCACCGGTCTGCGAGAAAATTTGACTGGTCCTCGAATAATTATACCCATTTCCAATAAAATAAAATTTCCTAATTTTATTTTTATTCCTAATTTTATACGATATTTTATGCATTAATATATCCATTACTTTGCATACATTTTGTGGTTTCTCTCCAAGATTCATTCGCTTATGAAAATTTACACAAATTAGCTGCGCTTATTTTTACATTCAAAGTGTGTTATTAAAAACAATCTTACAATTAAGTTTTGCAAGTTTATTTTAAGTAAAAGGTTTTTCTTTCGGGCATTTGTTAAAAAAAAAAAAAAAAGACAAAACTGATTAGTTTATTTTAGCGAAAAAAAAGTAAAAATTTCTACTGGACTGTGAAATTTTTTGACAAAGTTTTACCGGTCCGAGTGTCAAAAAAAGATTGAGAAACGCTGCTTTAAACTAAAGAATATGAGAAAAAGTGGGTACCCCTGACCTAATCACACCTTTTTTTCCCCTCATTAAATGCAATCAAAATCATGTCAAGTAAGCTTTCGAGAATGGACAGCATCGACTACAGACTACAGGGAATTTCGCCAATTGGTTGTTTGGCGTTTCCCGCGTAGTCACTCATACTTTAACAGGATTTAATTATTTGCCATACAATACGATTTGCATCAGCATGCGCCAGTACTCAATGCGAATTTCTATGCAATTGATTAAAAAAAGAAAAATATAAGATTTTCAAGTGTTATTTTTAACCTTCGTTCGGGAATAATTTTCAGAAATTTCGCTCGTCCATTCCGTAAGATAACCCCCAACTATGAACCTTAAACTTTTTCAAAATAAACTGAAAGATATAGGAACAAATTGAAAAAGCAGGAGAATATTAAAAAAAAATTTAAAAAAAGGAAGAAAAAAACTAGAAGATCTGCAACTGGCAAGGTTTCAACTTGCAGCTAATTTTGAGAATTAAAAGTGCATAATTTGACAAAATAATATGGATAAATGAAGGATGCGTGCAACTAAGACACAATTGAAAGTTACAATGATTCAAAGGAATATTTAATTCAGAAGTATTTGGTAATTGAAGCAAATCAAACCAACAGAATATAGGTGATAAATTTGCCGTGGCATGAAATGAGTCAGTCTTCATTTCGCACTCGTGGAACAGTAGAAAATCATCGAATCAATTCTTTATCACGTGCTCATTATTTTTCTTGGATTTTGGGTAGCCACCAATCACAAGCGTCCCTCTCCCGTCCCCCCTCTGACGCTCTCAAGCCAAAATACCTCATGGTCAAGCAGGCAAAAAGATAAGATGGGGGAAGGTGGAAGAGGGGTAGGCTTTCGCGTAGATGCGTACACATTTGCGGTTAAAAAACATTGTGAAGAGGCTGCCTTTTTATAAATTTTTGTTGAGGGGCTGCTTTTTCGACGCGGAATTTTGTGAATAAGGCCACTTTTGCGACGCGGAGCTTTGTGAATGGGGCCGCTTTTGCCATGCAGAATTTTGTGAAGGGGCCGCATTGTGGCCCAATTTGGCGCTGGATCGACCCCTGATATAAATTATATTTCATGAGAAAAAATGCTAGAACTAGGTGTACATTTAGTTTAGCACTTCTTTAATTGCCGCTAACGAAATTAGGTCAAGTGTAGCTTTTTTTGGTAATTACAAACATTTTTTTTTTCAAATATCACCTTTTACGGGGGAAAATCAACAGGATCATCCAATAGTTTGCATATCTTTACTTATTTTTTCTTTTTAACAGTAATATGTAAAACAGTAACAATACTAATAATGTAGTGCTTTATTGACTACATTGCCTTGGGTGGTTTATGAAAAAAAAAATAAAATAAATAAAAGCTACATCAGGTGTTAATATTATCTGACTGGGAGTAAGATATAGCATTTGAGTTGCAGTGATTGCTATATTTTAATTTGCACTGTAAAATTTGCAGGCTGTTCAGCTTAAACATTATCAGAGCTACTTTCCCAAAAGTTGTCACTTCTCTGAACTTAATTTCTTAATTCAAACTTGCAGATGATATTCACTCAGACTACAGTGCTTGCTTTAATATACAGTTCAATTCTTCACTGCGCAATTAAATAAATGAAAAGACTTAGCTCAATTTGACAATGTTGACTGCATTTAGCCCCACAAATAACATTTACTGTCACGTTCTATAGAAAATACTTAAAAAAAACCCAATCTCATGTCAGTTGAAAATCCCCTGTCCTGGAAAAAAAAACATTAGTTTGATTGTTGTACATCATTTTTGATTGAGCTCTACAGCAATCAGAACGTTTTTTTCACTTTTCATGGTTAAGACAATTCCGTTTTCAGATCAGTAATGCTAGCATTTTAAAATGTCCCATGGAGCATATTTGTCATAATGCAGTAACTTACTTCCATTAGGGAGCAATTTTTTTTATCTTTCAACCATGGACAACTTGTAAATGTGATAATTGGTTATAAGACTTTACATTGCACCCTGAGAACCTGTACCATAATTTTGGGCAAAGTTTACTTGTTGTATAATTCCAGTGTCTCCAATATTACTTTTTATCTCATGAAAAAAAAAATGACTGAAGCATTTTCATAAAACAGAGTAGTTATAGAAATGTGCAACTTATTGCTTACTTTCTTTAAATCAGGATTGGCAAGGTTTTGGACAGTGCGGTAAAAAACCTTGGTTTCTACCGTCCTGTCTGAAAGTGTCCAAAACTATATTTTTAGAAAAATTGTATTTTGTGAGAAAACATCAAAAACAGAATAAAATGTTTCAAAGTAATGTTTTATACTGAACATTTATTCAATGAGAACATTCAACTTATTTATGCAGCTGATTTTTATCTAAATGAAAAATTATCATATGTGCTACAATATGATTAAAGTGAAAAAACAACGTAAATAAAGCCGATTTACTTACGTTGTTTTTGCTTTATTTACGTTGTTTTTTCACTTTAATCATATTGATTTTTATCTAGTTACATAGAAGTTGAATTATTGATTAAAATTTCAATTTGTATGCATGAGTACATTTAGGTTTTTTTTTTTTTTTTTTTTTGATATTAGTAACGAAATTTCCCTGTTTATGCACTTGTGCAAATTAAAAGCAGAGTTGACAAAGTTTTTACCATCCTGTTCTAAACCCTTGTGTCCAAACTACTTTTTGAGAAACTATATTTTGTTAGAAAATATCAAAAACCCTAATATTTTGGGGGAAAATGGATTAACTTTAATTTTCATATCAACTAATGATTTTTTTTTCATTTAAAAAAGATTGCTTTCGTTTCAGATGATTATTTTAATCATTAAAAATATGCATTTGAACTAATTAAAGCCTTATGAGGGAAATAAAGAACTAATGTTATAAAATTGATGGCCTGTACACGAAAAGAGGACTCATTTCACTAGGAGGACAAAATTTTTTAAAAAGAATAATAATTTTGCTTTGAACAGTAAGCCCAAGCCCAATTTTTACTTCCTTCTATATCTAATGCTGTCGAACCTCATTAAACTGCAAACCTTAGTGATGGACCAAAAGTTGGTGAGAGTCGGGGTTGGCCTTTTAACGAATTTTCTCCAATACAACACAAATGCATATTTTCATAAACATATACAAGGCAGTGAGAAGCAAAGGATGTAAGTGGCAAAATTAAAAATTTGGAGATAGCCAGTACACATGGTAGGTGAACCTCTCCTCTGTCTTGGGGCAAAAGATGGTACTAGTAGCCTTGGTAGTTGCTGCTATACAGCATGATTTAGAAAAAAAATTCAATGAAAGCTTACCTTGCAGCTAATCTTTAAACGTGTTTTACTCAAAACTTGAAAATGTCCACTTGCATCCATTTGCTTCTCACTGCCTCATATTTAAAAGCCTGTATTTCCTTTTCCAAATGAACTTCAGAAAATAATAGCAATTAGCTTTTCTGCAGTGTGTCACCAACTGTTCTTTAGCTACTATTTTGACCCCAGAATTTGAAAAATATTTAGCTTTAAGGGTTGCTTCAGAGGCAAATTGAGTCTGCTTTGTGGTCCTTCACTAAATTCTTTATCCCAAAAGCGACCCCTTCACAAAATCAGCTTAAATGTTTCGCTGTTCCCCACTAGTTTTACATCATTATTGCTGCATGTTTGAAGCTTCTTTTATTTTAAAAAATCATTTTTCAACTACAACTTCTTTTTAGTATTTTTAGTGATTGAAAAATCTCTGTATCACATCGGATTTTTTGGAGAAAATAGAATAAATTTGTTTACATGTAGATTCTTACCTACTTTAAAATTTGCTATGATTTGCTAAAATCTAAAAATGTTTTTACAAATTTTAGATTTATAAGTATATGTCCTTGGTAGCAAAGTAATAAAATAAAAACTCTAATTGTTTCATGTATATCACTATTCCATGTTGCATAAATTGGTTTTCAGTTAGAGTACTAGCTCAGCTTGTAACATTACGATTTAATTTGAATCTCTACAAACATGTACATCCCATACATACCCATAGATCAGATGGTTGCAATTTATTTTTCACAAAACACTAATTTAGATATGATTTTTTTCCCCTGAAAAAATTGTATTGTGGAAAGTTACGAGCAGAAGTCATGGATTTCAAATGTAGCAGAATAATATTGATTGCATTTGGTCTAAAAGGTTAGATTTATCCAAAAATTTTAGTTACTTTGTTTTAGATTGATTAAATCATTTAAGCCTTTTACTTTTTCAGATTTTTTTCTACATTTCCATTTATCTGTATGTGTGTGTTTTTCATTATCTAGTATTCCAAAGACTTCGTCCAAGATGACGTAATAGATCTGCAGACAATGACAATTGTTAAAGACACAGGTGCGAAAATTTTCCATTTCATTGCTTAGAATGCTTTAAAATGTATGTTACTTGAAAAGTTAATTGTCTCATTTATGTGTATAAATTTATCTCATTTTTAAAAGTTCCTTCTTTTTTTTTTTTGAAATTATCTGGAATTAGTCTTACCATGAAACTTCTTTCATATAAATAGCACTGCACGTTAACATTTATTTAGGGAAAATGTTTACCACATCCTGTTTCTGTCCCTACTCAGAATTTAGTTCCTGTCTCTTCCCTCCAACGCGTCATTAACTCCATCGCGCTATAACCTGTCACATCTCAGATCTGGTGAAAAGCCAATGTAGTGCCATTCGTTTCTGATTGATACTAGAAGTAATTTTTAAGGAAATGTTGTTATAGTTTCTTCTGTGTAAGATAGCGTTACTTTTATATTTTCTGTTTTGCTTTGGCTGTTTTACAGTATTTTTTAATTTAAAGTGAATGTCAGTAAGCTTGCAATTCTTAAAAATCACCTCCACCCCCAACCCATCCCTCTTAATTTTAAATTTTATTAAAATCCTGTGAACTGACTTTTCTTAACTGGATCATGGTATAAAATTAATGTCTGCATATATTGATTCAAAAAATCTATAAATATACTAGGGTGATGACACAACTTAGAAATCAGAAAATTTTATTGATCGGGAAAAATTATGGAATTTTGTGAAAATAACAAAAGTTTAGGAACAACTGATTCAGTGAGAGAACTAAATAATTTTTGAATAATTCTCGCCAAAAAAGCAACAGTTTGGCTAATGAGAGTTGAGAAAAATTGCCAACTTTTCCCGTTTTCTTAAAAGTAATCGTTTTTCATTTTTTCTAATTTTTTGCCATTTTCTTGTCCTCTCTCCCCTCACATTTGTTTTTTTTCATATTATTTTTTAAATTATTGTTTTATTTATTAATTAATTTATTTTGTTTGTCGATTTATATGATATAGGAAAGTTTTGAGGTATGGAGTAAAATATTTCAAGATTGCTCAAAGGTCTCACAGTTTAGAAAACATCTCAAAAATTGAAATCAGCTGCGTAACAAACTATTCAAATCTAAAACAGTTATTCTAAATACTTTTTTTACCATGTTGCACCATTGATTTTAGCATTCTTCCATTAAATTAATGCTGCATGACATTATTTTAGTTTTGAAGGGAGACCAGAGCATAATTAATGCTGCATCAGTTTTTGTAAAAGTTAAGTCTTTCTGCCATCAGTGAACGATTTTTTGATTAGAAAGTAGCCCGTCAAGGTATGACGAGTGAAAATTGCTTTTACATATGAACGAAGCCATTGCCTGTTTGGTGATAATTTGATAGTTGAAATGGTAACCCTAACTCCAGTGGATGAACCCTGAACTCCAGTAGGTAGCCCAGGGGCGGATCTAGACAGAATTCTTGAAAGGGGGCCATTGGGAAATATACGACGCTTTGAAAAATTTCCGAATTTTTCAAATATTAGTATAGTTTACCTTTAACTTGTGCATTTTTTAAGGAATTTTCACTAGGGAACGCAAGTTTAACCTAAAGGCTGTAGACCTTCCCAATAGTTTTCCTCTTTTTTTAATAAACATGTGCATATATCATCACCTCAAAGAGTGGTATTCCTGTACTCAGTACTGTGTCAGACTGTATCAGACTTCTGATTTAAGAGGTATCCGATATGAACCAACCGTAAGTTTAGAGTAATATTAACTCCAAAGTAAAGGAGGGCCTGGGGGTTTCTCCCCCGGAAAATGTTCGAATTTGTAGTCTTAAAAACGCATTTTAGACGATCTTTGATAAATTTAGGGGAGAAGAGGTTCGGTGGCGCTCCCCTGTCTATTTTTCGAAATAGTAGCTCTAAGAATGCAGTTTTTGACGATCTTTGATGTTAGAGGGAGGAGAAATTTGAGGGTCCATCTAAGAAAATTTTTCTGATTTGTAATCTTAGAAATGCATTTTAACTGTCTTTCGTAATACTAAGGGCTCGGGTGTGACCCCCCTCCCCCCTCCAGCCATTTTTCAAAATTGAAACCTTAAAAGGGCAAACATTACTTCCAATAATGTTAAGAGGAGGGAGGTTCAAGGTTTCTCCAGCGGATTTTTTTAGAGCCAAAAATGCAGTTTAATAAGATCTTTTCGTGATGATATGTGGAAGAGAAATTCAAGGGTCCACACCATGAAACTTTTCTAATTTGCAGTTTTAAAGATGCATTCTAATTATCTTTGGTAATGGTAGGGATGAAGAGGTTTGGAGCGCTAGTGCCCCCCTCCCCGAAATTGTAGCTTTAAAAAGGCTGTTTTAGACGACTTTTGGTGATGTTAAGGGGAGGAAAGATTAAAAGGCCCATCCCAGGAAAAAATTAATAATTTATAGACTTAAAACCCATTCCAGACTATCTTTGGTAAGTTTAGGGGTTGAAGAGATTCTGAGGTCCACTTCCAATTTTTTTTTTTTAAATTGAACTTTTTAAATTGCAAATGTAGGCAATCCATGATTCATGATGACTTTTAGAGGACCAGCAATTTTTCGAAACTGAAGCTCCAGAAACGCAATTCTTGAAGACTTTTAATGATGTTAGGGAGTGAGGAGTTTTCCCCTGGCAACATTTTGAAACTCAAGCTCTTAAAACGAAATTTAGGCCGATTTTGAACGATTTTGGCAAAAAAGGAGTGGTGGGGGACCTTTACAAGTTATTTTTTAAAACGTCGTTTGTAGACGATCTTTGGTAATTTTAACAAGAGGAAGGGCAGTGGTTTGGAGGGTCCCATATATTAAAAAGGGAATGAAGAATAATTACATAGCACTGCATAAAGCATTTATATATGTTTATATAGTTAAAAGTTGCCACAAAATCCAACAGATGTCGCTGGAGTCTGACCGGGTTTCTTGTTTGATTGATTGATTTCATACTACAACTTTTATTGAAATGACTGAGCCTGAGAAGACGCGCATCGAGTGAAGCCTTGGTTAAACATTACCAAAACATATTATCAAATTATCATGCCGTGGCGCAAGTTTCATTGTTGAAACACGCAGAGTATTTGATCATCGGCTATCATTTATATGAGGATGATTTTTAACAACCTGTAACTATTGACAGCTATTTGCAGCGCTCCCCCCCCCCCCCCCCCCCGCCCCGAAATAAGAAAACCTTTGAAAACTGAGAACTGCCCGGCAAACCAAACGATAAATGCTTGGCTATGTATGTACTTCCATTCCATTAATGAAATTTTTAATGTACCTTGTGGGTACTTTTTTTGTGTAGCCAGCTCTTAGTCTATTTCATTCAGAAAAGTTTTCATGCAGAAATCTGCAGTTTTCCTGCTGAAAATTGGTGATCTTTGATCTCCCACCAACCTGCCCAGTTTACCCGCCCTGGCAGACCAAGCGATAAATGCTTGGCTATGTATGTACTTTCATTCTATACAGAAATTTTTAATGGACCTTATGAGTACTTTTTTTGTTTAGCCAGCTCTTGGTCTAATACTTCGTTATACATACTATTGAAGAAATAATGAAAAGTATATGCTAAAAGATTGTTGTACAGTTGCATCAAAATGCTTATTATTATGCATGACATGTGGCTTCATAGAAACAAAAAATTAAGGTAAAAATAAAGTCTTTTGCATGTAAAAGCCCAATATGATTAATTTGGAACACTTTGAATTTGAAATATTAATCATTAAGTGTCAAAATGTTTAAAATTAGCAAGTTTAAAACTAAGCAGTTTAACTGATTTTTTCCTGCCTGTGGCAGTTACTAATTTAATTCTCTGTTTTAGGCACTTAGATCATCAAACATTTAAAATAGTCGATTTTAATTTTTATACTTTTAAAAGTATACTTTTTTTTTACTGTTACTTGAAATGACTCAGCATAACAGTATAACAACTAGGTATTGATGCGTTAGAAAGCATCAACAATTTCTTGGTACAATATTCTTCAAAAATTGAAGTTTTAAAAAGGTTTTACTTTTAAAAAAAGTGTATGATTTGATCAGAATCAGTGTACATACACTTGGGTTGGCTTTCTGCCGGCAGAAACTGGCAAAAACTTAAAAGCATCTTAGATACTCAATTAATCACTAAATGATATTTGTATATGTAAAATAAAAAAATAACTTAATTTCATCATTTAAAAAAATAAAATTCTAGCACTTGATTTAGTTCGAAGAGGGAAAGCTTGAAAAGGGCACTTGATTTAGTTCGAAACTTTTCAATTGCAGATGCTTATAATATTTGAATTAATCTAACAAAGGAAGAAAAATCATATGGGTGCTTAGGAAAGAGGAGTGACATACAGAATTAAACAGGCATTACTGATTGTAATTTGCTTGCTTATATGCTTCATCTAAACTGCCTGTGATTGAAATTAACTTGTGCTTCAAGAAGAAAGTGCCAGAATTTTACTTGCCAATATTAACATAGATTTTCTACCTAATGTCACAGCTTTGCAAAACAAATTGGCCGCATTTCTCAAAACTTATTCTTCCCCTCAAATTTTTACCATTACCCCAGTTACTAGTTGGTCCAGTTAAAAAAAAAATACAATAGAGGAAAGTTTCACAAACATTGCTTGTTCCTTGTGCATTGCCTGCTAGCTCTTCTGTTCGAAGAATATTCTAAAACTTCTCATTTGTACATATTAAATTGAAAAACTGTTTAGATTTTAGAAACCACCTTTTCCAAGGGGCAACTGCAGGGTCTAAACAATGTAACATTTGATTTTGATATTGTAATTAAATTATACTTTGGTTAACAACTAATTATTTTCTCCATGCTTTTTCTATTGTATGTCAATAATTAATGTGGCAGAAAGTGGGTTTTGCCATGCCGGTTTTAATCGGTTTCTATCAGTATCTTTAACACCTAAGCAGAAACTTGCCAACCCTGACATACACACACACGAACATTTTCAAGTTTTTAAGCCTTCATTTTTTTTGGGAGGGGGGGGGGATATTTTTTTAGATCCTGGCCTTGTGTTTATGCCAGACAATGAAACTAGATCAACTTGTGACATTAGTGGAGAGACCCCTTATTAAGTATGTCAACTAAGAAGTGAACACTAAATAGATTATTCTAGCAAGTTAGCTCTCTTCTCCAAGGGTGCCCATATAATAGGGAGGTAAGTGGGGGCTCAAGCCCCCCTCCCCCATTAGAAATTAGAATTTTATTGCTTTAAGTACTTTTTTCTTTGCAAAAATGTAAAAACTTTTCTTCACCAGTCATTAAAGAATAAGTTATTAAACATGTCAAATTTTAATAACTCTAATCTGTACTGAAATCAGTTTCCATGGGAAAACTAACCTAATAAGCCATAGGGAATATATCTGAGCCCCCCCCCCCCTTAAAACTTTGCATATAGATGCCCATGCTCTTGAACATGCTCTTGGAACATCAAATAATTAAGTCGCCGTGTACCACGAGGTGGTTAAGGCCTTCGATTTCGGCGTGAAATACTAACTCTATTTCTCAATGAGCAAAACTTTTAGAGCCATTTTTAAGTCAGCATAACTCCATAATTACTGTAGAAATTGAAAAAAAAAAAAAAAAAAAACTTTCCATTACTCAGTAAACTATGCGCTTGCGGGTGACGGGGAAAAAATGTGCCAAAACTTTTCAGGCAGAAGGTAAAAAATTAAAATTGACAACTGTTCAAACCCCTACGAGAATTAACATAGCTCTATCGAAACGTCCTCTGTTTAAGGTCGCAGTCATGTGATCTCCCCCGCGAAGATTCCTGCTTCAACAGTCACTCCCACTTGCTGTATCTATGTCTCAATGATCTAAGCACCCCAGCTTTGTTTATTCACAAACTTACTCAGATTCTCAGGCTCGTGCTATATCAAACCATTTTGTTTTGATAAATTTTTTAACTTATATCCTTTTTTTAGGTCATATACGAAATAAGAAAGCAAGGCCTTGGGGCTCAAAACTTGCATCTTCTTCCATAAGTAAGATTTTCAATGATTCATTTGTTTGTATTTCAGCTTATATCTTGTTTTATATTAAGATATTCATCTGAAAATGTCTAAAAGTATCGGAAACTGTCTTAAACTGTCCGAAAGTATGTTAACGCTAAAGAGGTGTAATGTAATCAATTTGCATACTGCAATATTTGTAATGCATAAATATAGATATTAATGAGATTTAATTAATGAGTATTTGATATTTTTCTCCAAAATGTTCATTTAAAAATTATCTTACCCAAAAACATTGTCAATAATTCTATTACATAAAAACTTCCTTATGTAACAGTTGGTAGTGTTATGAAAGGAAATTCACAACGCAACCAAGACAACTAATTTCAGTTCCATTTATAACTCAAAGGAATGTTAATTAATATGCAATATTTAGGTGCAAAAAAAAAGCTTAATTTTTTTAATTGTTTTTGCAAATAAGTTTTTCATGATGTTTTTATTTAAAAAAATTTTAATCATAGACTAAAGAAATTGACTAAATGCTTAATACTTTAAAACTTGTGCTTTTCTTTTTTTTTAGTTCATAGTTTTAATATAATACATTCTGTAATTACCAAAAATTGTAATTTATTGCATTTAAGCCGATTATTGCACTAACAGTGCACTTCTACAAACAGCTGTTTCGGGTCTGTCAGAAACAAGGTTTTCTGGTAAGGTAAATCGCGATTTCTCACTCATCATGCCACTTCCATGCCAGAGCATGTTGTCTTTCCTATGAACAATTGCTACCCTCTTATACAGCAGGTTATGCAAAGGCTGGTGGAGGCAGCATTATGCTTTACAGAGCGTTCTTATTGGGGCCTCTAGAACCCTTAGTTGTGGTAGAACGCTTGGTAAATAAAGTGAAACAACACAACGTGTATAAAGTACAAATAAAATATTAAAATGGAGTTAAAAACTCAGCAAACAGCTGTTTCAGGGCTGTCAAAAGCAAGCCCCTTCATCAGTGCATAAAAGAAGAACGAAAAGCCCACACAGTGTAGACCAAACGACAAATGAACGAAAAATGGAAGCAAGCAAAGGACATGGACCTGGAAACCGGAAACATTGCGTCGCAGAACAGCAACAACACCTGTAGCAGGATACCCTGCTATAGGTGTCGTTGTATTGGACAATACAACGTTGAGAATAATACAAAATAGGACGTTGTCCTAATTTGTCCACCCCAGAAAAAAAAACACTGGGAAAAACCGTCCCAGGCAAAATGCCATTTTGTCCACTTTATCTGTTAACTAAAAGTTTTGAGTTAAAAATTAGAAGCTTGAAAATAACAAATAATTACATAGATTTTTTCCTATTCAAGTAATATTTTAATATAAAAATAGCATACATAAATATGTATATAAACAATTGATTGTAAAGTATTTTAAAGTGAAAATAAAAAAAGTAAGATCAGTTGAAATTTATGTAAGTGTGTTAATAAATCAAATGAGTGTTAAAATAAATTATAATGCATGTAATAGCAAACAAGCACATCAACTGTAAATTTTAAGATGTTTATCTGTGATATGGAAGTTTATTGCCCATAATAAGTGCATTTATAAAATTAAAAAGTAGAAATAAAAAATTTTAAAGGTTGGAGTTTCAAAACATTAAAAATCATATTAAAAAAAAAAAAAAAAAAAAAAACTGCTTGATATTAATAAAAGAAATGTTGGCATGAAGTAAAATATGTTCTTGCAATACAAATACAAATGTGTTGATAAATTGACTAGGAACAGGCTCTGACTAGGCTGTTCCTAGTCAATTTATTAGTCTCCAGTCAAGGTTAATGGCCCTTTTAAAGCTATCTACCCTCTTGCTTATTATAGCCTCTTCCGGTACACTATTCGAAATACCCACAACTCAACTAAAGTAGTAATTTTTCTTGATTTGTATGACATTAACCTATCCATAAAATATGCTGAGTACATAAATATTTTACTATGTGGTGACATCAATAAAAACTCAAAAAATTTAACAGCTATAAATTATTTTTAGTTCATAAATCTTTGTTTTGTATGTATGTCTCCAAGCATTTCATTTGACTTTCCATTGAGTTTAATTTCTTCTATTGTATATAATAGTCTAATCATGCTCGATAGCTTATTCACATTGTTAAATTTTATTACTTTTAAATAAATTAGGATCTAAAATTAGCTGCACCATTGTGTAATTAAAACTTTTTTTAGATTTGTGAAATTCTGAAGCTAATGATTCTATTTTAATTAAATGATTAATTCGTAATAGAAAATGTATTAGAATAATATACTAATATTATTACACCATAACAATAAATTTATGTATGTATAATCAGTTTATTTTTCATTTCGTCCAGTTTCTTCCGGCGTCTCACACTTTTTACAAAAAAAAGGTCAAAATAGCAACTCTGACCTATAGTGTGGAAAAACATCACAAACAGAAAAAAAGTTTTTAAAGATAAGATTTCCAAACACCAGGGAGAGGGGGCGTACTGGACAAATCATTAATTACTGAAACAGAATTTTTCCAAATGTAATAGGATTCCCGAAAATCTAAATCATAAATCAAAGAACACCCATGGATAACCTTGGCAGAAGAAAAATCGAAAACATGATTGAAAGACCAACAGTGTTTTGCAACAGAGGAACGTTTTAAATCTTGTTTCTTGACATAATTTTCATGTTCTTTAATACGCAATTTAAGAGAACATCAGGTCTGTCCGATGTCTGTCATTTGACACTGACAGGAAATACTATAAATGCCCCATCTGTCAAGTTCCTGAACCGGGTGTTTTAGTTGTGAAAATTAAAGTTTGTTTACAGGGACCGACTTTTTTTTTAATTTTTGAGATTTGAAGACTGATTCTTGGAAAATGGGGGTTATTCATGGGTGTTCTTCGATTTATGATTTAGATTTTTGGGAATCCTATTACATTTGGAAAAATCCTGCTTCAGTAGTTAATGATTTGTCGAGTACGCCCCCTTTCCCTGGTGTTTGGAAATCTTACCTTTAAAAACTTTTTGTGTTTGTGATGTTTTTCTGCACTATAAATTTCGTTGCTTTTCTGTGACATAATGTTTCCAGTTTCCAGGTCCATCTACTTTGCTTGCTTTCATTTTTCATTCATTTGTCGTTTGGTCTACACTGTGTGGGCTTTCCGTTCTTCTTTTATGCACTGATGAAGGGGCTTGCTTTTGACAGCCCTGAAACAGCTCTTTGCTGAGTTTTGAACTCTATTTTAATATTTTATTTGTATTTTATACACATTGTGTTGTTTTACTTTATTTACCAAGCATTCTACCACAACTAAGGGTTCTAGAGGCCCCAATGAGAACGCTCTGTAAAGCATAATGCTGCCTCCACCAGCCTTTGCATAACCTGCTGTATAAGAGGGTAGCAATTGTTCACGGGAAAGACAACATGCTCTGGCACGGAAGGGGCATGATGAGTGAGAAATCGCAATTTACCTTACCAGAAAACTGTGTTCCACTTAATCATAGTTCAGTTTTGATGTTTTCGGGTCCACTGTTGGGAAAGTTGGCAATAACGCTTGGTCAGCAGAGACACACTTGTGGGATATCTAATGAGCAGTCTCATACCAAACAGTGTCTGCTGCTGAAAGTTATTAATATATTATAAAAGAGTTTAATAGGAAAATAATTTACGTTGAAGATCATAGCAGCTCTTGTTGCAAGTTGTCGAAAAACGGTGCTTATACCGATAGAAAGAGTTCAGAAGGCACTAGCACAAAAGCACATCCTTAGCTATGTAAAATTCATTTTTGTATTAGTATTTTCAATGCACAAAATGCTAAAAATGTCAGATAAAAAAGGACTTTTTTTGAATCACCCTACCATTGTGAACAGAAAAACTTCAAACTTTTTTTGAAGAAAGGTGTGCAAATGGCAATGTTTTCTGGACCATGAATATTTCTTGAAAAATAGTAGCACAGGAAAAAGAGAATAAGACGGTTCAAAGCAACTTAGCCAACTTCTTTGGTTCACAGTTCCGTTGAACAGATTGTGCAATGTATTCCCTCATTTCAGTAAAATATCTGATATAGAGATTTTCCATCATCTTTGGTATTCCTTTTTTATTGCCTTGGTCTTGGTAGGTAGGTCTTGCTAACAATCAGTGATTAACAGAAGGTGGTTTGAAAGAAGGTCTCTCAAGAAAAGAAGAAAGGTTATTTGATGATTGTCATCTCAAATACACTATCCTTTTTGACTTGAATTAACTTAACAAGTAATTTTACAATCATTTTGATATTGATTTGTACTCCCAAATGTTTTGGGCATATACCAATGAATGGGGTGCTGTTTGAAATATGAATAGTGCAATTTTTTAAACTTCAGAAAAATAAATTCAAAATAAAAATGATAATTTTAAAAAATAAAAAATTTCAAATTTTAAGCAATTTTTAAGCAAATTATAATTTTTGAAAAATTTAGAATTTAGGAAAAAACTTGAAAAATCATGCAAACATCTACACAATGACCAACTTACAATTTATGATTTTTATTTTGCATGGTTGGCCGCCATAAAAAGTACAACTGCTCTCCATAGGGATTTTACTCTTTCAAGGGTACGAGTTTTCCTAAAATTTCAAATTTTGTCCTAAAATTTTGAGTTTTATCCTAAAATTTTCATTATTTTACTTCATACTTGCGCAGAAAAAGAAAATTCAACCTAGAAATGAAACTTTTCATGATGATATGCCTATATTTTACGAAAAAAAGGAACTTGCTAGACTCGAAGAAATTTTCTCATAAAAAGAAAAACCTATGCTGCTGCTGCCTTTCTTTCTGTAGAAGATGGGGTGGTGGATGGATTTAACCATAACATATATGCTCGATATAAAGCTGTTTGTTTTATCCATACTTTATAACTCTTGCAGTCATTCCTCTTCTGTAAAAAAGATGTAAAAATAAAAAATAAAAACAGCTGTGCAGCAGACGTCTCAGGAAAATAATTAGGTGAGCAGAATAGGATCTGATATTTGTGATTTTTTTTCCCCTTAAAAAGAAATGAAAAATATGTAAACCATTTTAGCTGAGATGTCACTCCCTAATCTGGTTAACATAGGAACTTATTGTTTGCATATCGTGCATTATGCTTTGCGCAAGGGTACTTTTGCTCCACGTAGATAATTTTGCATTTGACATTCATCAATGATCACCAGCAATTAGAGGAGATTTTCATCCCTTGCAAGTTAAATTGCTTGATAAAGCTTTGGCTGATCAGGTCTTTTCATGACATGTTGAAACAAGGTGGTTAACTCTTTGACCTGTATATGATAGACTGATCAAGCAGTATTTAGTTATTGAACAATATTTCTTAAAATCTATATCTGTTCAGCATGAAGGTCGCAATTTCGATAGATATAACAGAACTGCTAATTCATTGAAAGATCCGTTTACACTTGTACACTTACTTTGTGTCTAAGTTCTCTCTGACCTGCTTAAAAAATATGTACAACTTTTACAGAAAGAAAGCCTAGTTGTTCATTTTTTGTCCCTGAATTTGAACAAACTTATTAGAAGTATATTTTTAAAGTTATGACATCTAAAGTAGAAGGAGACAAAATAGTCTATTATAAGTGTTTATTTCTACACTTTTTACAAAGTCAAGTTCATTAGAAGATTTTCCTTTAAATTGCCTGTTTAGATTAACACAGATTCAAATCGTAACATAAAATATTTCTTCTTCATAATGTGACACTGTGTTGAAGAATAAAAGACTGAGTGCATTCTATTGTAGTTTTTAAGATTGAATTTGAAACGTTTGATCACCCACTACGAATATCAAGCTTATAAATTACGTATAAGTTATCAAAACTTGATGTTTGTTGTCCTACAAGCAGGGCCGTCGCCAGGTACATTCGTTTGGGGGGGGGGGGGTGTTGAAACTGATTTTGCCGACTGAATTTATATATATATATATATATATATATATATATATATATATATATATAAATAAATTCAGAGCCTCTGACAAGATTTCGTTTTCTATTGCAATCTGAAACATGCAATTGTAGACAAGCTTCAGTGATACTAAGGGGATGCATTAATTTCGATTAAAGTCAAGATAGACTGCTGCCCTCCGGAAAATTTTACCAAAATTGGCATACTAAAAACATGATTTTTGGCTCTGGTTTATATCAGAAGCAAGAGAAGCATCGCAGATTCATTCTCATCTTTTTCGCTGGAGTCAATATGGCGCTTTTTTCTAGGAAAGGTGGTTTTCGGGAGTTCTTCCATAGAAATTTTTAAAAACAAAGATTTTATGCCATCTTTATTGACGCGAAAGAAAGGGATAGGGGGTTCGAGGGCCTTCCCCCGAAGGTTTTTCGAAATTAAAGTTTTAAAAACACAGTTTTAGGCTATTTAAGGATACTTTAGGGGAGAAGGTAGGCAGTGATGGATCTACACAAAGAAGTATGGGGAGATATCCCGTATCTCATGGCGAGCAAGGCTCACACATTAATGGGTAAACTCCCAGCTGGGCTGACGCCCAGCACGGGGACCTTCCCCGGCGCAATAAGCACCAAGACCGTCCGTGGCTTAGATGACTATCAACCGTCGCTTCCAGCTAAGTGGTGGGGTGTGTGCGGAGAAAAGTGACGGATCTACATTTTTTTCCGAGGCGGGGCAAATATTGAAACTGCTGCCCCTATCCATCTTTCAAGTTTTAAAATTGAGTTTCAACGAAAAAAAACATAAAAATAGTGTGAATTTGCCGCCTCCTAGAAGTCGTCGAACTTGGCAACTACCATCTCCTCCTCCCCTTAAATGTGACACTGAGGGTAGGTATTTACAGTTGTCCAGTGGACAGTGGCAGATTAGCTGGAGAAAATGGATATGAGGAATTACAAGGAATTTTGGAGGAGACATTCTGAGGAAATTCAAAAAAAAGAAAAAAAAATATATTTTATCCATATAAAATTTAGCACATAAGAACATTTTCTACTCAAAAAGTGTTGTAATATAATGGTGAATTAATTATGTTGTATGTAATTTTTTGGGGGGGAGGGGGGACATTCATGGTAATCATTCGTTTTGGTATCTTTGAGTACTTTGATTCTGATTGAACATTTCCATTTAGATTAACACAGATTCAAATCGTAACATAGACGTTTTAATTTAGCGAGTAGAATACTATTTTGGTTTTTGCCCGTCAGCCTAGAAAAAGGGGAAATGGTGCTGAATGTGTATTTAGAAGTTCGTTTAAAAATCACTTAAAATACATACCAATGGAACTTTGTGTTGTAATAAAATCTTTCTCTCTATTTTAATTTTTTTATCATTTTGGCACCCTATGTATTTCTCCACTTTGCTGTGAATTTTTTATTGATGATTCAATTTTATAAATGTGTCCACTGTGCACTGTCCAAAGCTATCATGTTTATTAATGTAGTTGTGTTTTTAAACGGAGACTTTCCGTGGGTTTCCATATAGTTTATTGAATAACTATTTTGAAAAAAATATTTGAATCTTACATCTCGGCTGCTCACAGGTAATCTTCATGTGTCATACACAGCTTCCCAGATATTTCTAAATAATATTTTAAGATTGAATTTTCTTTTTAAAATTTACAGTATAAACACTTATTAGAACTCATGCTTTGCATTGTAAGTTTGTTAAAATGAGAAAATGTAAAAATGTGCACACTTTCTTTTAACTTTTATCAAAGATATAGTGAACTTAGAATTCACTCTAAAAGTAAAAATTGCTAATTGTAGCTGAAATTGCCGACTGTGTACAGGAAGGCGGCGCCATTGGGAGGTCCCAGTGGCCTCCATAAAATTCCTTATTTGGCCAAATTTGTCTGATTATTCAGTAAATTTTAAGACATTATTGTGTGCATTGCATATCCGTATTTTATCATTCGGAAAATTGAAAATTTTCCCCAAGTTTGGTGTGTCCCTGTACAGTGTCGGCAAAATAATACTTTGTTCAAGTAAATGTCGGTAAATTGAGAATACTGTGCAATTAGCAGTCGGCGAATTGATTCTGTCTTTCAGGGGGGCTTTCAGATGAATAGTCGTCAGTACGCAAAATGTACATTTTTTTTTTTCCTTTTTCAATAAAAGGTGAAAACGTGCACATGGTCAAGCTACATACTACTTTACTCAAAGATTTAGAATACGGAATCAACTGAAAAAGCACAAATGCCGACTCTAGCTGAATTTTCTGAGTGGACACTTATTGTCTCGGCAAAATGAGCAGTCGCAAATTAAGCAATCGGCATAGTGTGAGCAATGTAAAAGGAGATCCCATTCATGATTTTCTCTTGCACAAAGTATGAAAAGGTTAGATGTATTACTTTGTATGAATATGTTAACTTGTTTTTTTAATTTCTGTCAATTAAAGCTTTGAAATTCCGAAACACTGAAAATGCCGACTTATGAACTGATTTTGACGACTGGATGAAATCACTGGGAGGGTGAGACCCCCCCCCCCCCCCCCCGCCTATGGCAACGGTCCTGCCTACAAGTGTCCTAAAATTTTATCAAAATTGTGTCATAAAATTTTTGAAATTACCACTCCAGGGTGGCGACAGATCATGGAAATCAGGGAAAAGTCAGGGAACTTTATTAATCAGGAAAAAGTCAGGGAAATATCAGGGAATTTCAAAAAAATAACAAAAAATCAGGGAAAATTGATTTTATGAAGAAAAAAATTTTTTTTTTGCTTTACAAAATTAAGTACTCTAATTCCCTATGCATTTTCTGCCAATTATCTGTTCAAAAAAAAAAAAAGTAAAATTATTGAGGTGCGATTACACACTGCCACATATTTGTGCATCTTTTTTCCTCAACGTCAAAGTATTGAATCTTACTTAACTACAGGATGACTTCCTAAGATTGCTTCTGTGTCTGTTAGGTTGTTTATTTTCCCTAGCTTGAAATTTCCTTTCACGTTTTCAATGCTATGTAAAATAAACAACTATACAGGCAAAGAGGAAGCCTTCATTAATGCCTTAGCTCCTTTGCCTTTATTCCATCGTTTCGAAGTAATTAGCGTACTGTAATCACAATTTCAAGAAGAAATCTTTGGTTTTTGAATTAATACTGATAAAAGCTTAAAAGTTATTACTTCTTTGCATTTTTAATTTAATTGCTAAAATTGAACTTTCAATAAAAAAAACTTTGTTTTTTGCCGTTATACTATTTGTTGTCGCTGTAGATTATAAAAGTTTTCTTTTCTTCAGACTTAAATGATTCTTTTATTTTATAACCAAGTTGTATTCTTCTTTTATATATTTTGAAATTAACTAATTGCTTTTTTTTTCTTGCATTTCAAAGTTGTTTGTTACAAAAGCAATCGAAGATTTTTTTTTCGTTACATACTGAAATCATTTGAAATAGAGTTAACTTGTGTACTTAAGTAAATATCTTTATTTTTTATTGTTAAAATGCTGTATTCATTCAGTAAAACCTATGTTCTTAATTAGAGAAAAGCTCCCTATGAATGGATGTCAAATGGTTTCATCTGTTTTGCTTAAATATGTCAATTAGTTATATAAAAAATAACTACATTACTTTTTCTTTCACTATTACTTGTTATTCTTGCAACAATTATTAATACTGTTTGAAAATTTAGTTCAAAATGATTTCAATTACTTTTTAGTTCTATCATAAATACACATTTGTTTTTAAGAGTGATTTTAAGTTTTTTAAAGTTTCTTATGCTAAGTGGTTTCTGGAAGTAAAGTATTTTTTTTTTTAATTTTCTATAATCTTTTCATGTAGAAAAAATTAATATACTGTTTTGTAGGTTTTTTTTTTCCAAAAAAATTGACTTGATGTGTTTTTTTTAACCATTTTATTAAAAAAGTAGCATCTTTTTAAAATATATCTTTAGTTCAACAACTTTTACACAACTTAAAACATTTAAAATACTGCACTTTATACAAACATACAATGGATTTCAAGTAGAGCAAAGAAAGAAAACCATTATCATTGGTAACGTAAATCAGGGAAATTTGGTGAACGTAATCAGGGAAAAGTCAGGAAACTTTTTTTTACAGTTCCTGTCGCCACCCTGCACTCCGACCCCTGCTCCTTTAAATCTCCTGCTTTTTCAGTAATTATAAATTTCCAAATTAACTTACACATTAAATGTTCCTTGAAAGGATCAATTTTATGTGAAGTACATTTTTATTATACTTTAGCATTGTACATCATTGGAGTATGTCTGCCAAATGTATGCCTTTATGTGCCTGGCAAAAAAATTATTTATACTGTCATTTCCTTTTTCAGTTGAAAGATATATAAAAGAATTGGAGGAGGAAAAAATAAAAAATTCCTCATCTACAGCATCTACAAGCCGCACTCTACGAGGAAAAAAAACTATAAGTAAGTTTAAAATGCTGCAGTTCTTGTATGAAGTTTTAAATTTCAGATCAGAGTTCAACCTGAACAGCATTTACCCCAAGATGGACACAAAAGAATTTTAAGCATGGTTCGTACTCTCCTTCAAAACTCCTCCAATACTCCTTCAGTTAAGAAATTTTTTTGAAGGGCCCTTCAAACTCCTTTATTTTGGTTTTAACTCCTTCAAAACTCCTTCTTTTTTGGTTCAAGACTACATAATCTTCCTTTACGACAGTAACTTTACTTCGATCGACAACTTTAACTTCATCACAAGGGCAATTTTAATGTAGTAATTTCTTTTATATCTATATATATATATACTGGTGTGCAAAAATTAAGGACAAGACGGTTTTTTCAATATAACTTTGTACAAAAGCTTTCCTAATCAACACATTTAAGGGGGGTCCGGGACACAAAAATCCTCAAATTTTGCAATTTTTTTTTTTTTTATAATTTGAAAAATTGCTCCGTTTTTTTCTGCTTAAGAGGACGTGTGAATCTTGTTTCTACCTTAAATAGAACGAAAGTTACAGTTATTTTTGTTGCATGCATCTAACGAATGTGTACATAACTTTAAAACTTTAAACGCGTTTTTCTCCATGGTGCAATTTTTCCCGATTTCTTGCATTCAAACTCTTATAAGTCAGGAACCGCATAGAGATAAAGTAATGAAACTTGGAGCATATCTTTTTCAAGCAATTTACTTTAATTTTTATTCGGCGAATTTGAAAAAAACGTTTACTGCAAAAATTATGATTTTTTAAAAAAAAAGTATCTTCGAATTTTTCGAAATTTTTCTTCAAATATTTTTTTATTTTTTATTGAATCAATATTTTTAAAATCGCCGAATAAAAATTAAAGCTTAGGTATTTGTGCATACTTTTTTGAAAAAAAAAATTGAAAATTGACCAACAATATTTTGAGTTATAGCAATTTAAAGCTGTTGGAACTCGCGTACTACCGTGGATGAAATACCCGAAGTTCGAGGAACTAAAACTGGTTGTTGCAAGCCCAACAGAAATTGTGATGTGATCTGCTCGGGGGAAAAAATGGAATTGAAAAACACATTTAACAGTCAAAAACAATTTTATTCAGTAACGATAAATATATCTTAAAATTTGTAATATCAACAAGGGTAAATAAACTACTTTTAAAACCCAAACATTTTGACTGAAAATAACCCCCCCCCCCCCCCACAAAAACATTTATAGGAATACATTATATAATACTGCATCGTTCGATTCCAAAACTTAACGGACTAGTCAACGCTAGTCCACCTTGAGTCCATTGCCTAAAAATAGAGTAGTCCTGATAATATTCAAGATGAAAGTTCATACCATTCAGGATATTAACTCTTGAATACTTGGCATATCAAAACGTGAAGGCCTGATCCTTCCATAGGATCCTACGTGAAAATTGATTGCAGCTCGTACCACACGTGGCCAGCCGCCATGCTGGACCTTCCATAGACTTGACCTCTCGGACACCAAGAACCGCCACATCCGGTGAAGAACCCTTACACGCGGACATCCCGTCCAGCCAGACTCCAGGACATCTTTTAATCCAATCCAGCGTGAACCTTCGACGGTCTTGTGAAGCCTACGTCCAACAACATCAATTTCCGTGAAAGAAACTCTACAATATTTCACCTTTTCATCCTTCACCACCAAAATGCCTCAAGGTGACCAATGGAACCTGCCCGCTCTTTTAGCCGGGCACAACGAACTTATTTCCTACATTTTTCTAAAAATGAAGTCCACTCAACAACGTGGAACTGATGAGAAACTGGAGCACACAGCTCCCAGTAACCACGAACTGCAGTTACGGCGACATGAATCAAAACAGATAAGATAAGAATAACAAGAGGATTGATTGATTGGGTGCACTCACTTAAATACCTTTCCCAATTCCACCACGTGATGATGTGACGTTTATCAAATCACATGCATAAATTATCACTGTGAAACAACACAACAGTTTATATTTTAACTGTGAAAACCTTTTAAAATAGTTGTTCACCTGCACTCAGCAAAACGTTACTCAACTCGGTAACAATGACGTTACATCATCACGTTGTGTAAACAAATGCATCATTCTGTTGGAGTGTCTACTTTGGGGAACAATTCGTCCGCCGGTTAGGTAGTGGGATAATTTTCAATGTTTGTAATACAATGAATTAAGTTACTAGAACTTTCTTAAACCTTTGGGAATTGTCTTCAAGAACTAAAATTTCATATTTTTGCTAACAAGTCTCTTGGAGACAATTCATAAAGGTACATAGATAACATTTCAAACACAATTTTAATCACATTGAAAATTACTTAAACATTCAATTCAAATTGAATTTTTAGAATTCCCCCCCATCTCTTAATTTTATGAAAAACAACCTCTTATACAGTTGGCTCTCTGTTTAACGACGCTCTATTTAACGACTTTCTCTATTTAACGACGGCTTTTCACGGTCCCAGATGGTCCAATCTAGTGTTAAAAGCATTCTATTAAAGGACGCTTTCTACTTAAGGACGATTTTTTGTGGCAACTTGAAAGTTGTTAAACAGAGAGCCAACTGTATTTTGAAAAACTAACTTTCATTTCAAATTCTCAAAAACAATTTCAAATTTAATTTCCTTAATTTATATTCCGAAGCAATTTAGTTTATAGCATTCTTCTAATATTTCAATTTTTGGACAACTTTTAGCTTCAACAAGATTCATTTTTTAATTTTGGTTTTAGAAACAACTTATAGTTTCAAACTTCAGTTTCCAAATTCTCATACATTGAATTTTATTCACAATTTTAAAATTTAGAAACTATTTTTACTTTTACAGGAACAATTTCAGTTCCTCATTAGATTTTTGAAACAATTTAAATTCAATTTGAGGAAGACCTAAAATTGCAAGACAGCCTAAATCTTATATTTTTATACAAAGGCTTCCTGCCAGGAACTTAATCCAAAGTCATTCCCCCCATCTCCAAAACATTCCCCTACGGGGGCTTTTCATGATTTGAGAGACAAATTCTTATACTTACAGCCACAAAAATAGCAAAACTTATTATGCTATAATAATTAATGGCACAAATCTAATTACTTGAAAAAACTCTTATATTAATCTTTACTGCCGAAAAATAGCTAAGAATTATACGCTATTAAAAATACGGCATTAATTTCACCAATTCAACTTCTTATACTAATGTTTATCAGGCAAAAAAAATAGCCAAAACTATTATATCTGTTATTAAAAATAGTTGTCCTCAATCCAATGGATTAAAAGTTCCGGGTACTAATAGCAACAGCCGAAAAATAGCTAAACCTTATAATACTATTAAAAGTACACAGCAAAACATCAATTGGAAAAATTCTTATATTCTTTTAAAATTCATGAAACAATTTTACTTTTCACTATTTATTTTTCTGAAACAATTCCAATCTCAAATAGAAATAAATCCAAATCTGAAACCTCAGAAACAGTTTCAAAAACAAATTTTTCTCTGACTTATTTTGGAAAACTCTTAAAATTCTTAATTTGATCCACAGAAACAAATTTTAATTTCAATGTATTAATTAGATTTTTATTTTCAGAAACAACTTTTAGTTTCAATTGGAAGACCTCTAATGTAAGATAGCCATAACTCTTATATTCTTTGAATACTACAGGCTTCATGCCAACAAATTTTTTATTTATATCTATGTCTTCCCCATGTCTACAAAACAAATCACCAATTGGGGGCATTTCTTGTTTTGAGACAAATTTCATTTTTCACATTGCCGAAAAATAGCCCAATAATATGCTATTAAAATCACTCGGCCAAAACCTAATTAATTAAAATTCCAAATTAATATGTCTAAAAAAACATTTTCATACAATCACTTAAATTCCCCCCCCCTAACTCGGCGGCGAATGCACCAACAGATTCATTATTTTTATATTATTCAAACAAATTTATATCATGCACAACAGCTACTTTGACCAAAACAAATGGTGGTTCTCAAACTTTGTTTTTAAATTACACAATATTTCATATTGGTAGCCTATTTTACTAAGGGCAACATTTTAAAATTTACTTTCAATTTAAAAACTTCCTAATCTCATTTTATCAGGTAGCACAATTTCATATTTCAAAAATTCCATTCACCCAAGCAGACCAAACCACGCTCTGCTACCACTTGTTGGAACTCGCGTACTACCGCGGATGAAATACCTGAAGTTCGAGGAACTAAAACGGGTTGTTGCAAGCCCAACAGAAATTGTGATGTGATCTGCTCGGGGGAAAAAATGGAATTGAAAAACACATTTAACAGTAACGATAAATATATCTTAAAATTTGTAATATCAACAAGGGTAAATAAACTACTTTTAAAACCCAAACATTTTGACTGAAAATAAACCCCCCCCCCCCCCCCCCACAAGAACATTTATAGGAATACATTATATAATACTGTATCGTTCGATTCCAAAACTTAACGGACTAGTCAACACTAGTCCACCTTGAGTCCATTGCCTAAAAATAGAGTAGTCCTGATAATATTCAAGATGAAAGTTCATACCATTCAGGATATTAACTCTTTAATACTTGGCATATCAAAACGTGAAGGCCTGATCCTTCCATAGGATCCTACGTGAAAATTGATTGCAGCTCGTACCACACGTGGCCAGCCGCCATGCTGGACCTTCCATAGACTTGACCTCTCGGACACCAAGAACCGCCACATCCGGTGAAAAACCCTTACACACGGACATCCCGTCCAGCCAGACTCCAGGACATCTTTTAATCCAATCCAGCGTGAACCTTCGACGGTCTTGTGAAGCCTACATCCAACAACATCAACTTCCGTGAAAGAAACTCCACAATATTTCACCTTTTCATCCTTCACCACCGAAATGCCTCAAGATGACCAATGGAACCTGCCCGCTCTTTTAGCCGGGCACAACGAACTTATTTCCTACATTTTTCTAAAAATGAAGTGGAACTCAACAACGTGGAACTGATGAGAAACTGGAGCACACAGCTCCCAGTAACCACAAACTGCAGTTACGGCGACATGAATCAAAACAGATAAGATAAGAATAACAAGAGGATTGATTGATTGGGTGCACTCACTTAAATACCTTTCCCAATTCCACCACGTGATGATGTGACGTTTATCGAATCACATGCATAAATTATCACTGTGAAACAACACAACAGTTTATATTTTAACTGTGAAAACCTTTTAAAATAGTTGTTCACCTGCACTCAGCAAAACGTTACTCAACTCGGTAACAATGACGTTACATCATCACGTTGTGTAAACAAATGCATCATTCTGTTGGAGTGTCTACTTTGGGGAACAATTCGTCCACCGGTTAGGTAGTGGGATAATTTTCAATGTTTGTAATACAATGAATTAAGTTACTAGAACTTTCTTAAACCTTTGGGAATTGTCTTCAAGAACTTAAATTTCATATTTTTGCTAACAAAAGCAATCCCATTTTTTTGAAAAAATTAAATTTAAATAAAAAAATAATTTTTTTTCATATTTATGTTATGATTTTGCTTATTAAATAAATGATGAATCAGTTCAAAAAATTTCAAAACTCTGAAGTGCATAATAAAAAAAATTTCAAAATGTGTCCCGGACCCCCTTAATACCGTAAGATCCGCAATACGTAAGGACATGTGTAATGTAAGCAACACTTACTAAAAGAGAAATCAGAGGGATAAAAAGAAGCTTTATTGAAAAAGTAGCATGGAGCGCAATGCGACAGAAGGCCGAAACATCCCTGTGATGGGTGTCCAGCAAGAAACATCCGGTCTTTAGTAGGGGATATGATCTCCCCTGACTGCTAGGCAGGTTTCACAGCGTCTGCCCATGCTGAGAATGAGGGTGTCAATGAGTTGTTGAGGCATTGCTGCCCATCCGTCTTACAACGCCAATCGAAGCTCTCAAATCATTACTAGTAGTAAGGTACGAGCTGCCAAGCGTCTGCCTTGAAAATCCCATACATGCTCGATGGGATTGAGATCCGGAGATCATGCCGGCCAATCCATACGTTCAATATCCCTACTCTCTAAGAGCTGTTTGGCAGCTACTGTGCGATGACATGGTGCATTGTCGTCCATGAAAAGGAACTGTGGACCCATAGCGCCTCTAAAAAGACGCACATATGGAGGAAGAATCTTGTTACAATAACGGGTCCCGTTGACTAAACCTGAGTCGAAGATGTGAAGTCTGTACGACTACCAAGCATGATGCCTCCCCAAACGAGAACACTGCGACCTCCATACCTGTCCCTTTCAATGATGTTCGAGGGATGATTGCGGCTTCCCTGCTCTCTCTAGATGAGTATGCGATAAGAATCGCTATTCAGACTGAATCTGCTCTCATCTGTAAAGAGTACTCGTCCCCATTCATTGTCTCTCCCCATTCATTGTCCGGCACCACAGAGAACGCCTTCTCCGATGGGCAGGCGTTAGAGGCACACACCGTATAGGGCGTCGTGCAAACAGACCACCACCGTGCAGTCTTCTGGCCACGGTAAAACGCGATATCGGTCGTCCAGTCACCTGTGTCATGTGTCTAGTGATTTCTTCCGCTGTCTGCCGCCTGTTTCTTCTGGCCTGTAAGACAATATACCGGTCATCTGGGGGTGTGGTTCCTCGTTGACGACCACTACTGAACCCCCGGATAGCTGTTCCTGTAGTTTGAAACTGTCTCCAAAGTCGTGAAACGATGCTGTGAGCAATTCCGAACTCTGCAGCCACACTTGTCACACTGCGCCCCCCAACTTCCCAATGATTCGACCTCGGGTAAAAGCATCCAGATGTCGTCTAACAGATTGATTATTCGCCATTTCTCGCTGAGGCAGCAACTAGGTGTGATTTTAACTGCTATACGGCGTGCAATCTCTTTGCCAGAAATACTGATCTTACACCGACAACATGCTTTATACGACTCAGACACTCCCCCATTACGTCTGCCTGCATATCTGCGCATGTGCTACCGTACATCACCTTACTTAATCTCCTGATTGGTCTTTCTGTCCGCTCTGCCTCTTCATTCAGCTGATATGCTAATTTTTCGACTTCGTCCTTATTTTTTGCACACCAGTGTGTGTATATATATATATATATATATGTATATATATATATATATATATATATATATATATATATTTAAAAAGATGTGATTTACAAATTGATCATAGAAGTCATAAATGTTGAAGGTGAAAATATTGGATGACTAAGACGTTTCATAAGTGAAGTAAAACATGCTTAAATCGTGCTTGGCTTTTTTTTCAAGTT
Source organism: Uloborus diversus (assembly GCF_026930045.1). Classification (NCBI taxonomy): domain Eukaryota; kingdom Metazoa; phylum Arthropoda; class Arachnida; order Araneae; family Uloboridae; genus Uloborus; species Uloborus diversus. The sequence goes on from NC_072735.1 coordinate 90,834,862, forward strand.
TTATGATAATTGTTTTTTCCTCCACCACACTCTCAGCAACAAAAGTCTGGTTGTATAATTATTATTTAAATATTTAAAAATGCATAAGTAGATGTACTACATTCAGTGATTGTGTTAAAAAAACAATTGTTTAGCAAATCACAGTTATGATATTCTAAAAAGGGTCATCCACAAGTGATATCACGCATTGAGGAACAGACGGGCTCATGAAATTGTGACTAGGGGAAGAGAGAGGGAGACAAAAATTGACATCACACAGTTATTGTAACAATATGTTTACAAAAAATGTGACATGTGAGTGTCCACTAGTGAAATGTGACACTTTGTGTCAAAAGGGGAAGGTGTCAAATATGTTGAAAAAAGTGCGACATTATTTAATGACAGCCCATGAGTACTCCTTAAAAATCTCATTTTTCTCCTTCCAAACTCCACCAAAACTCCTTCATTTTATTTCTGAAATTGAGTACGAACCCTGTTTAAGGGCATGAATGCATTCAAAAAATAAAGTTAAAAAGTAACGAACTAGGGTTTACTCAATTTTGAAATCACGTTTAGATATTTCCAACAGTGTTACTGTTTTTGAAGTTTCCTCCACAGCATTAGCAGGCATAAAGTTAAAATATGGAGCAAGGGAGCATTAAAAATGACCTGTGGTGCGCTTTTTCACAAGTTGCAACCTAGTATTCAAAAACTTCTCCTCTCAAATCTAGATAAAGCAAGTTTAGGTGTACAAAAACATCCCTTCATGTATTAAATTGGGTCTTTGTCTTGATATCTAGAGTTTAAATTGACTTACAAATTCCTCAAAATCTTCACAATTATCATTCACTCTTCTACCAAAAGAAACTCCTCCTCAAGATCTTAAGTAAGACACTTGACACTCCCCCTAAAAAAAGACACACACAAATTATTGGTGGGGGAGGGGGGAGCCCCATGTAGTCAGTGCTAGTGTTTAATAAACTGGCTTCTGCAAAAAGACTTAAAAATAAAATAATAAGGCAAATGAAAACAGACAAACAGTAGAAAAGAGTTAATAGTCCAGTCAATGAGTGCTCAAAAAGAAGGGTGTAGCGTGCATGGAATATGTGAAAATTTTTGACTTAAGAATATTGTTAAGGGTAGTTAGTAAGTAAACATACTTAAAAGTCCCCGCCCCTGGTGGGTGAGCTAAAGGTGGGAGGGGAGGAGGAAGCAAATTTTGGGTTTTTTAAAGATATGTCAGAACCGGTGGAAAAAATGTGTTCAAAATAAAAATTCAAGCTATAAATAATGTTTCTATAGAACTGTTTCTACACATATTTGTCAAATGTCCAAACATTTTCAGGGTAAATGTTATGAAAAATCGATGATTTTCGGAACATTTCTCTCTTTTTGTCAAACATGTGCTCCTTAAGCCTCCCAGGATCAGTACTCGTAAAAAATGTCAATGACAAAGTTGTACACTTTAAATTTCCTTCAATTTGCTATGCTACTTTGTTACATTTTATTCAACCAATGAAAAGTTATAGAATTTCAAACGTGCGCTTTCATGGGGAAAAAAATGGAATACTTGCCATTCAAAAACGTAAAACTGACTCGAAAGAACGCGCACTTCCTCTTTCCTGTATGAATTCGACAACCGTTGATTAAGAATGAAAAAGTTTTTGTGAATTACTACAGCAAAAATGAAGCCACACTTCCATGGGGAAGGGGGGGGGGAATTCGTAACTTTGTGACAAGGGGGAAGAGTAAAACAATGTGTGACATCAAGCATTTTTTTCATTAGAAAATGTTTATGAAAAGTAGCTTCTGAAAAGTACTTTGTGACTAAAGTGGAGGGGGTCAAAAATGTTGAAAAAAAATATAACATCATTCTCTCTTGGACAGCCTCTCTCTAAGAAATCGGGCAACGATTTGCAGAATTACGTATGTGCAGTATGAATTAGCTCCATACCCATGGCATTATTTAACGTATAAAGACAGAGGAAATGCAGAAAGTCAGCATTTCCTCAGCAAGAAATTTGTTGGAAGTAATTAATAGGTAAACATTACGCAAGCCTCTGACCCTGGGGAACAAGGGAGTTAAAGGTGAAAAGGGGGGAGCCAATTTTTGCGGTTTTCGATTAAATCTCAGAAATGGCAGAAAAAATGTGTTCCTAATAAAAATGAAAGTTAACTGAATTTACAGGGAAAATGTCACATTTCCAATGGCTTTTTAGGTATAAGTTCTTGAAAACCAAATTCCTCGTTCTTTTTATCTCAGTGTCTGTGTCAAACAGGCACTCAAGGGATCTGTAATGTGCTGCAATCAGGTGACATGAACCCTGACGGTTTTCTGTGTCTCGAAAACCCACCAGTTGAACAATTGAACTGCGGATTCAAACCTGATATCTAAGAAATACGAAGCCAATGCCCAATCACTGTGACACCTATTTGACAAGCAATCAAAAACTATAAATTTCTAACAAGTACACTCAATTTCATTATTTTTATTGAAATGAATATGTGATGCTACAGCATGATAATGATTAATAATAGAAATAAGGTAAATGTAATTGATACCTTGCACAGCACCTCTTTGTAATTATAGTTTTCATTATATTATCATTAATCATATTTTGAGTGTTTAATATGGAATATGGATTGCCAGCAATTGGGAAATGAAAATATCATTCTTTAAGGTGATGTCTTGGATTTATTCTGAGGTAGAAGGGTCGAAGCTCATTTATTTCACCAGCAGTGGAAAAGTTGTTCAAAAAATTGGTAATGTATTGATGTCATCATGGTTCCATTCGTCCTGGATAATATTTTTATTCCATTGTTGCAGTTGTCCTTGCAATGCAAGAAGCATGCGGCAGAGTAGTTTAACAATGATTTCCTACAAGTGACCTGCCGTTGTCACATCCTTTCGTGCATTGGTCGAAATCATCTTCAAGATTCTGTCAGAAGCAACATATCCAACTCCAAGAGTTTTGTCACAAATTAATCATTCCTCGTTTCCCAAACCCCAATTCGGTACTTTACCACTAAGTTCCTAGCAACAGTTGTACCTGGTGGTACAGAAAGTTAGAGATCAGTTTATATGTTTGCAGCTACTTGTAGATAAATGATTTGTAGCGGAACTCGTTGAGAGACTTTTCTGTGGCTGGAGCACCATACCATGAGAGATACATATGACCCCAGCTTCAATGGAGTCAGGGAAAGAAGAACTGTTGATATATACCTTAGATAAATGTATGATTTTAGATTTCTGGTGCATTTTGACAAACCCTTTCTCCTGAGATACGCTGCGAATCTTAAGTTCCTCTTCCAGCTTTTACCAGCAGAGATTTGGCTATCGAGAGAACAACTAGGAGGATTTCCTGTCAAATAATAGCTACCGAAGAATTTTTCCATCTGATGATAGCTGTCTACGCAATATCAACGTCAATATAACCTAAAGCTCGGAGCATATGTCTCGTTTTTCTACAGCTTCATCATTAGCGAATTTGTCAGCTGACTGTTATGTATTATGAAAGTTGGACAGAATCCTTCTTGTTTGACTGCCATTTCAATTTTCAAACTGACATTGATATCCACATGGTCGGTTTATGCAGTCGTCTCTTTTTGCTGAACAGTTTTGTAGACTAGGTATCCTTAACAACAAATTCAAATTTCATTAAATCAATCTTGTTATCAATGTCCTTAACTAGTGATATATACACTGGTGGGCAATTGCTAAGGACGGATCACAGTTTGTTATGTAGCTCGTAAAAAAGTAAGTGTAATTCGATGCCAAGTGAAATAAACTAATGCCAGAACTCTATAACATTGCAATGACAGTAATTTATTGTGCTCTGAAATCCAAAGAGCGTTGAAAAGTGTTCAGGAGACAAAACGGTCATTTTGGGCTGACTACATAGAAGAGAAAAAAATGTAATTACCGCCCCCAGGCGTTGTGGCGTAAGATGTCAATGTGAGATATGGCTACCATGGCGAGTGATGCAAGCTTCCACACATCATGTGATGCTTTACACAACATTATCCAGCAGCTATTGGGGTAATTTATCCAATTCTTCTGTCAATCACGGATAAGAGTGTCCTTGCTTATTAGAGGGCATTGTCGACCAGCAAGACTGCTCCCCAAAGCATCACAGACATTTTCAGTATGATTCAGATCTATTAAACATGCCGGCCATCCGATGGGTTGAATATTTTGAGTGAGCTTTCCTGTACGGGGATTGTTAGTGACATGTTACGTTGCCATCTATAAAAACAAATTTATCGCCCACAGCACCACACAACAAGTGAACATGAGGCAGTAGAAAAACATTAATGTATCACTAGCTGTCATAGTCTTGTTGGAAGTTCTGTTTTTCAAGCGATGTACGGTAATTGATAATTGATCATATACCTACCCATACCAAGATACAACTTGTAAGATACTAGTCCTTTTCTTTTATGTTTGCCCTCTTGTGTACTGTACCCAGTGGCGTAGCTACATTGTTTGCCGCCTGTGGCGGCTCCTCAATTTGCCGCCCTTTTGTTGCAAAATAGTCAATACATTAAACTTTCAAAGGTGTTTAAATTAAAACTAGAAATTTAATTAAAGAAAAAAAGACAGAATTCATTTCTATTACTTGCAAAAGAAAAAACAAAAAAGTAGGTGGGATAAGGGACCACTTGGAGAAAATCGATAAAATTACGTAAAAAATCGCAATTTTAGGCAATTTTTAGTAACGTTAGGGGAAAGGATGGGCTGGGTTTGCTCCCGATTTTTTCCAAAACTGAAATATCTTTTAGTGTTTCTTTGTTGACGTTAGGAAATCTGCGGGTACCGCAAGACTATTTTCCGAAATCAATGTTTTAAAATGCAGCTTAGAAACATTGGGAGAGGTTAAAAAATCGGGAATGGTCAGATAATCAATTCGAAAACTTTAAGCCCTGAAATATGCAATTTTAAGCTATATTTGGCAACGCAATTGAGTCATTCCACGTCAACTGACCTAATTTTTCATATTGTCCCTACTCAATCATCTCTGATTTGGATGAAATTTGATAGAGGTGTAGAGATGCTTTTGAAACTAACCTATGGAAATTTTCAGCTTCCCGAACCATATCCCGAGGATCTAAAATCTCCAAAAAATGTGATCCAAGATGGCGTATCAACTTTTTGTGCCAAGTTTAGACTGAATTTACAGAAAATTTTATTACACTAGAAGCCTAAAAAATTAAGTGCTTAAAGTATGTTTGGCCGTTAATAGATTCAAGTATTTTTGTGAATTTGAGCTTGTTAGATTTTGTGTAGCACGCGGATGAACTTGCGGAAAAGTGCGATGGGAAATTTTTTTTCTGGATTTTAGGTTGTCATAAAATTTGAACAAAAACTATTCAAATGCTCATGTTTCATGATTTCATTGTAAAAATACTTGTTTTTAATGGATTAGAGTTGCAGAGCTTAAATATCTATTTTCTAAAAGATATTGACATTCAAAGTGGCTATCAAATCCGTTCAAGTGAAAAATAGCCTATTTTCAAAGCACTATAGCTCAAGTTTGTAACCTCGCATCTTCTTTTCGTTAAAACCATTAGAAAGAACAGATTTTTTCCTTTGAAAATAAGTTTTTTCTTTGATGGTGTTCTTTTGTTTAAGGATAAAAAATTGAGCTTAAAATTTAGACTGCCATAACAAATTACAATGTTTAAGAGCAGATTGCAAAAAATTTTATCACACTGGAAGCCTGAAATTTTAGCTGCTCAAAGTACTTTCAGTTGTCAATACGTCCTAGTATTCTTATGAATTTGAGTTCAATAACTTTTATGTAGCAGGCATGCAAAGTTGCAAGACAAACGCAGTGGAGAAACTTTTTCCTGGATTTTAGAATGTCATAAATTCTGAACAAAAATGATTCAAAAGCTACTGTGTAATTCTATTAATGTGTTTTTTGTTTGTTTAAGCTTTTGTGATTTTTACTTACTTTTGTAAGCTTCATGTTATACTTTGTGGTACATGAGGAGTTTTAGATATCTCTTATAAAATATATATATATATATATATATATATATATATATATATATATATATATATGATTTTAAGGGTTTATAGTTGCAAAGCATAAATATTTTTTTTAGTGCTTATCTTGTGTTGTGGTCTGAGCATTAGCTTGTTCTTCCAGTACAAAGAGTCAGTTTGCTTTGTGTTTCTGTTCACAGTGAAGTTGGACTATTTCTTGGACATGTAGTTTTTTTATTTAGTCACTAACCTTTTGCCTAAAAAATTTAAATAGTAATTTGTTTTATTAAAGTGCCACGGAGAACTAAATTCTCTTCCTTGTGGTTGGAAAAAAACAGAAATGAATTTAAGATCACCATATGATGCCGTAAGGATGAATTAAAAAAATTTTGTTCTGTTTGTACATTATCTTTCCTGTACTGATAATCAAGGAAAATCACTGGTATTGTCTCATACTGATGCGGCAAGACATACGAGGTTGACAAACAGCTTGAAAAATAAAACTGTATTTCGAATTCCACGTTCTTTGTCCTCTACTGAAAATGTTTATGATGAAGCAATCAAAAGCGTTTGTGCCAAATTCACTTCAAAATACAATTTTGGAGACAGGTTTTCTTTATTTTAGTTGACGTAAAAAATTTAAAAAAAAAAATATTCATTTGCATCTTTAAATGATTTATCTTTAATTTACAGTGATATTTTTGATGATTCTGAGATAGCAAAAAGTATCAAGTTATCTGATAAAAGTTAAGTACATAATAAATTTTGAACTTTCACTCTACTTTAAGTCCCTCCTTATTAAGGATATTTCTTCATCATTCTTTGTAATTCACTTTGATGAAACAAGAACTAGGCAAGCAAGGAAGCAATCGGACATACATTCACCCTACTGGTGTATATTTCTACTTCATAGTGTGTCACTGAGTTAAAGAATAAAAGATTGAATGCATTCTATTGTAGTTTTAACGATTAAATTAGAAAAGTTTTATAATTCTCTACAAAAATCAAGCTTATTTGTAAATTACATTTAAGTTTAAAAAATCTTGGTATTTGTTGTCCTAAATCTGTTCTAAATTTTTTCAAATCACCCCTCCGACCCCTGTAAACATGAATGTGAAATTGAAATGAATAAAGTAAGAAATGCATATTAATTTTCAAAAAACAATGGCTACTTCTTATACACAGTCCAGTCACATGAATGTGACCACCACGTACTTTCCATGTCAGAGTTAAATAACCAATCACAGAAGGCAGATGGCAACACAGTGCAGTTGAGCGTATATAAAGGGTGTGTGAGGGCTTCAGAAAACATTTAAATCGTTGGCGTAATGCAGAAACGAAGCGATTTATCCGACGTCCAAAAGGGCATGATCATTGGCTTTCGGGCCAAGGGTGGAAGCATTTCCGAAACGGCTGAGTTTGTGAACTGTTCGCGTGCCGCCGTGGTAAAATTGTACCGTGCATGGCAAAATGGGACTGTCCAAAATCAGCGACGTGGTAAATGTGGTGCACCACGGGCCATAGATGATAGAGGCGAACGACGGTTGCGGAGATGCGTTCTGGCAGATAGACGGGCTACCGTTGAGCAACTGACCACCAAAATGAACCAAGGGGCTACCAAAAGTGTCTCCCAAACTACTATTCAGCGAACATTGCTGCGTCTGGGCCTCTGAAGCAGACGCCTGGTTCGTGCACCTATGCTGACTGCTGTTCATCGACGACGAAGGCTAGAATTTGCACGCCAGTACAGCAGCTGGAGGTCCACTGAGTGGCGACAGGTAGCGTTTTCAGATGAATCGCGTTTTATGCTCCATCGAACAGATGGACGTTGGCGTATAAGGCGTGAAACCTCTGAAAGGAACCACCCTGCAACCATTGCCGGAACGGTCCAAGCTGGAGGCCGGAGCATTATGGTTTGGGTAATGTTTTCCTGGCATTCTCTGGGTTCACTGATCATTGTGGAAAGCACGATGGATCAATACAAGTACGCATCTGTCCTTGCAGACCATGTCCACCCCTACATGCGCATTGTTTTTCCTCAGGATGATGGCATCTTCCAGCAGGACAATGCGAGGTGCCATACAGCTGCCAGTGTACGTCCGTGGTTCGAAGAGCAGCAGGATGAGTTTACCGTCCTCTCCTGGCCAGCAAACTCACCTGACTTAAACCCAATCGAGCATCTGTGGGACCATCTCGATCGAGTTGTTCGCGCCATGGATCCTCAACCGCGTAATCTAGCGCAGCTGGCCACGGCATTAGAGTCGGCATGGCTCAACATCCCAGAGAACACCTTCAGGGACCTAAGTGACTCTCTTCCTGCACATCTCGCAGCAGTCCGCTCTGCGAAAGGTGGTTATTCAGGCTTTAGACATATGGTCACATTAATGTGACTGGACTGTGTATTACTAATACATACTGTTAGAATCTAATTTAGTGTTTCCACACGTGGGACACAAGCCCCGCAGAGAGCATTTTGATTAGAGATGCACCGAATAATTGGTTGGTATTTGGGATACTGCATATTCAGCAGACAAACCAAATATTTGGTTTGGCCGAATACTTCAAATATTCAGCAACTGAATCTTAAACACATTAAATTGTTTTTATAATTGGTAAACATTTTTTTTTTAGTACATTGAATAAAGGTTATAATATAATACCACACTGTATGAATTTAACTCACATTGTAACTTATTGTTTTAATCACATTCAAATTAATTATAATGTGAGAGAAAATACTCACTACCAAATGGCACGACCTTGAGGGTCACGGATTTGGACAAAATTCTAGATATAGGTCAGTTCCAATTAGATATGAGCTCAGGTACAGCGGTTTGACTGCATAGGCCCTAGTTCGGCTGCAATAGGGGTCCAAAGTTGATAATTTGGACCCAGAAATGCAATGGAATTTCTTTTAAAATTACCGTTTTTATCGCTTTTTCTGTTATTGCACTGCAGAATGAGCCGTTTGCATGCTTACCTTTGAATTAATTACGTTGAATACTAATTTTTAATAAGCCGTTCTCAAATTCAAATTCGCTACTGTTTTTCATTTCAAGAACTTGAATGTCAAAATAGCATAATAGGATATCTTGGTTTTATATTGATCTTCTGCGAGTAAAAAGTATTTGTTGTTTGCTAATAAAAACATTTACTTTAACTGGATATCTATCGTCTGCTATGAAAGATATCCTGCATTGATAAGCAAACAAGAAGTTCTGTCTAGAACTATACGAGCCTACTTTCCCGTATACCCATACTACTTTCTAGTACCTGATCAATATTCTCAAAAATAGTTAAAATCGCAAATTGTTTCAAAGATATTTTTCCAATATTTTAAACTAATTTCTAGGAATAAAATATTCCTCACTCATCTAAACAAATTAGATGCGGGGGAGAAAAAAACGAACAAATAAAATAGCAGCACCTTTTAAACAAAGCAGCTAATACACTTTTTTCCATTAAAAAAAATTCTTTAACAGCTTTCAAAACAAAAAAAATAGTAATTAAAATTAATAAGCTCATTAAAATAAATACATCATATCAAAAAAAAAATCGTTTCTTTTTCCCCTGTTTCCTAAAATAATTTTTTTAATGAATTAATGCACTTACCAAGATAAATAAAAACAATAAAATGTCAACTTAAAGAAATACTTTTCATTGACAAAAAAAAAATCGTCTGCGCTTATCTTTATGTAGAAACATAAATGACTTTGAGTTTATTCACCGAAAACTGAATGCCTAAATTAAAACTTTAGCGTTAAAATAAAAACAAATCATACCAACAATAATTATTTCACAGCTAAAGCCATAGCTGCGGAGTCGGAGTCAATCTTATTTTGAGATAAAGAAGTCAGGGACAAATATCCAAGAATCGGAGTCAGTCATTTGTCCTCCGTGTTAAATTTTTGCCAAAGCTGCGAAGTCAAAGTCGGGGAGTTGGAGTCCGATTAATTGTCGGGCACAGGAGTCGGATTCGGAGTCAGGTGCCCCTAAATTCTCTTGAGTCTGGAGTTGGGCGTCAAGAGCTATTTCCAACAAAATTTGTTTGAAAAAAATCCACCTTCAAGTACGGAATCTACATTGACTTTCAGTTTCCCTGTAGGCGCTAATGTTAAGGGATTTGAACTCTTCAAATCAAAAATATATTTTCTATACAAATTTTTCATCAAAAGCTTTTTCCTAGAAAGTTTTTTTGAAGCAAATTCGCCTCACAGTTCGGAATTGCCTTGAATTTCCCCATAGGCACTAATGTTAAGTTTTTTTGAACCGTTCAAAATTGAACAAAAAATAGTTCAAATCAAAAAATGAACTATGGGAATGAGGTGTCCTCGCCCTGATCTTTCTAACAAAAAAAAATTGTTCGAATCCGACTATTCATTCAAAAGTTATTACGGGGGGGGGGGGGGGGGGGGGGGGGGCAGACCGACAGACATTTTTCCCCATCCCAATACCCGACTTTCCATTTTTTAATTTTTTGATATTTATTTAATTATTTTATTTATTTTTGACTTTTTTTTTTTGTTTTTGGCGATATTTTTAAGATGCATTAATCCTTTCATGCTTTTTTCTTCTTTTTCTGACTTTTACTGGGAAAGTAGGCTAAAAATGGGAGAGAAGAGAAAAGGCTGTGATTTATTAGACATGGCGCACAAAAGAATGAAAATACAAGATCGTTTCAACTTTTTGAATAACTTAGTCAATGCCCATAAATAAATACGTGTTCTCCCTTATACTCAATTTACTAACAAAAGATGTCAAAGATGTTGGGAGATCGAACATAGTGTTGAATTCTGAAATTCCAGTGGAAACACCATATATTTTCTATGGCCAAACTAGCGACTTTGGAACCTCGTTGCAGAGAAACTAGGGCCTATGCAGTCAAACCACTTTACCTGCGCTCATATGTAGTGGGAATGGACCTATAGCTAGAATTTTATCTAAATCCGTGACCCTCAAGGTCGTGCCGTTTGATCGTCATATGTTAAATTTAAATTTTGCTTCTTTTCAGTTTTTCTTAAATCTTATTACACATTTTTTTAGCTTTATTATTAAACTTGTTTAAATATGACAGAGTAACCAGAAAAACAAACCAACTTCATAAGGAGCAATACATATTTATAATGGCAATTTGTTGCTTGTTAACAGTAGCTGTTAATTTGGTACAAGCCTCTCTCTTCCTCTAAAATAAAAGTTATGTGAAGTGACAGGTATTCAACAATCAGGCTTAAATTAGAGAAAAAAAATACTGTAAAATTTCCCGTCAAAATAATCATTCTTGAAGAAAGAAAACAGCAAATCAAAAATTCCCGAAGAAATTAAACGCAACTTTCCTGATTATCTTCTGTTGGCAGTACGAAAAGAAAAGATCGCCAAATAATACTCAAAAGGTTATATTTTTACCTCAAAACAATTAGTCATAGTCAAGAAAAAAAAGTGATAATTTTTTGAACACTAATTTAAAATGAGATTGCGCAAACGATAAATTTCCGACATAAAATTTCTGTTCCATTAGGCTTAATGATGCTTTTAAATTTTTTCCCAGTGATTTTAGACTTGGGTTTTTTTTTTTTTTTTTTTGAAGGAATTAATTCAATTTGGGGCTTTCAAATGGGCTAAATTTGAATTGATCGGATAGTTATTTCGGGCAGAGCTATTTAATGCAATTTTAGGGCCTAAGAATTTAAATTCAAATGGTTTGGTTCAGTTTTGGTGTTTGAACCTTCCCCCCCCCCCCCCCCCCCCCAACGTTCCTTCTCGGGTGCCCAAGTACCTCCCTGCCAAATTTGGTCCAGATCCGACAAAAACTCTGGATTTGTATCAAGAACATAAACAAATATACACATACACACACATATTCTTTGTTTTATTTATATACATTACAGAAATATCCAATGTATGCTTCTCAGTATCTCAGTACATGGTTGACTTTCTACAACCACCTGAAATGACATGCATTTCATTCTTTGTAGAGTGAAGTTAATGAACTTACAAAATGCATTATGTATTTCAGAAAAATGCTCTATGTGTTTTATGCATCTATAAAAACATAAATTTAAATGTTACAATGTTCAAATTTTAGATAACTTTTGGAGAATTTATTTATCTTACCAAAATGCATATGACCCTCCTCCTAAAATGTGTCTTATTTTTTAGGTCCGTCACAACATGAAAATGACATTCAAAGTAATGAAGCTTCAGGTTCATGTCTTGAAGTCTGGTCAGGTAATCAGAAATCAAGTGAGCAGGTGTTTGAAAATATGCTTCAGTCATTCCAATCATGTGCAGAAGACATGATTGGTGATTTATTTGGTGACAGAACAAGTTCTAAGTTTTCTAGAGAATGTGTAACGGAGATGAAGTATGGAGATAAAAATTTTTCCTTAAAGAACTCTTTTTTTTATGGAAATAAAGAATTGAAGCTCACTTTGCAAGTTTCAAATAGGGATAGAATGTTTTCTCACAATGATTTTCTGTCAAGTTTACCTGTTGAACCAATCTCCAGGAACTTGTTCGGCACCGACAAAAAGAAATCATTTTTGATGAATCTATTGCCCATGCTAAGAATTATGCAATCACATAATTCACCCATTCATGATACACCATTGAAGAGTCACTCTAAAAGTCCGATGTGCCAACTTCTCACCATGAAAAGTAAGAAAAATACTGACTATACTGAAAAAGACTTGTACTCTGTTGAGAAATTCCAATCGAAAAACCTTAGAGCCTCACATTTTTCCCCTATGCGTTTTATAAGTAGTCTTAGTGCCTCAACCCCATTAGACTCCAATGATGCTAGTTATGCAAAGGAAAAGCGGTACTCCAACCAGAAGTTCCTCTCAAAAAACCCCAGAGCCATAAGTTACTCCCCTGAAAAATCGGAATCAACCTGTGTTCATGCGTCAACCCCATTAGGTACGAATGATGCAACTTCTGCAATGAGTTCCACATTGATCCATCTTAATGCCTCAACCCCATCGAGAAAGCGATGTTTTATGACTGATGATGAACTGAGTATTCTGAAAACCAAAAAAGTATGCAATAAGAAAGAAAGCAATGCGGTAGAGTCTGATGCAAACGTCAGTGAAAGATTGGACATGGTAACTCAGAAGACACGCTCTGCAGAGAGGCACAGTCAAGTACCATTATGTGATTTGCTCAAGGGTCTAGATACACTCCCCTCTGGCACAAGCCCGAAAATAACAGCAATGAAGACCCCCATGAAACGGAAAAGTTATGTTAAGGAGTTGAAGGACAAGAAAATCTGTATTTTGGAGAACAGTCCATCTCTTAAATGATTTTATATTTTACTGAAGTAAATTTTAAATAAATTTTTATTGTTTTATCAAATATGAAAGTTATTTATTTTGTAAGCATTTTAATACTGTCAAATCATAACAGAATTTAGATTTTTAAATGATTTAACTTGTTTTCATATTATAATCTAATCTGAGCAAGGTGTCTATCCACCTGGAAATCTTGGAATTTCTCTTTAAAAATTAGGGATTTTTTTGGAAAATCATGGTTTTTTTTTTTTAACTCCCTGAGTAAAGACTAGATTTTTTTTTCTTTTTAATGAGAGTATTTTTGAAAAAAATCTATTTCAGATAATTAAAAACAACTGCTTTTTTATGATTAAATTTTTTGAATTAAAAAAAAAGGATATATCATTCATAGAAATTGAGTATTGAAGTTGTTTTTATTCTTTCTTGAAGTATAAGACTATATCTTCTCTTTATAAACAATATTCTTTGTAAAAAGTCTATTATTGTCACAGAATCTAAAGTTCAGCTTTTATAACACCTGGGGGCATACTCT